>NC_135478.1:221829821-222134655 GCF_052094955.1 Ictidomys tridecemlineatus
AGTATAATTTATTTATTGGCATTTTAGTTGTGCTTCTTTGCTTTATTTTCACAGTAGTTGCTCCAGGGACTGTAAAACCCATCCTGAACTGTTCAACCCTACCTCTCAGTGAGGGCTACAGATGTTGGAGAACTGAGGTACAGATTCTGGATTTCCTGTTCCCTGCCACTTCTGTGAATCACTGACTTGCAATTCACTGTAGCTTTGTCTTGTGACTCTTTCGGCCACAGGAATCCAGGCAGTCTGCTAGTATTTGATGTTCTTTCATCTAGAAGTCATGGGTACAAGAAAATCACAAAGAGATGTTTCCTTCTTCTAGTTTTGTTCCCTCCCCCCCAAAAAAACCTGCATTAATTAGCTCTAGTGCCTTCTATTAAGTGTGTATATGTTTGTGTAAGCATGTTCATGATCATGGGTGTTCTGTTCAGAATTTAAATTATTTACTGACCAGTGAATCTAGCAGGACCTTACTCAGCTATTACCAGAAGTGGATCCTGAAAGATTTCCTAAACCAGGTAAAATGTACTTTCAATAAAGCAGAGAAATGAAATGTTGGCAATTAATAACTTCCATTAATCAAAAATATTCTATTTAAAAGAGTTAAAAGGCATAACAAAGTGTGTCTCTCTCTCTCACACACACACACACACACACACATACATGTATGGATATATATGTATGTATCTCTGAAAGTTCTCATATTAAAAGTAGAAAATATATTCTTTCAAGTCAACTAGGAGTAAGGCAAAGCAATTTCTTAAAATGGAAAAATTGCAGACATACTTCACAAGAGAGGATATTAAAATTATTCAATTTCATTAATCAAAAGGGAAATACAAACTAAAATCACATAGATATTCTCTAACAAAAGGTTTTGAATTAAAAATTTGACCACACCAAGTGTTAATGAATCTTTGAAGCAACTGGAATTATCCTGCGTTGTTGATCAGTGTAAAAAGTTACACCATATTGTACCTCTTAAACATGTGCAAACAATATGTGTCTATCAAAAAATATTCCTTAGGAAGGGCAATAACGACTTGGTAAAGGTGAAGTCTCATTTCTTGTCCTTTGCAAGGTATGTTTTGGATGGACACATAATATTGATATATCTTTAGGAGGTACAACGTGATATTTAATTCATGTACACTGACTCAGGTGATTAACATACTAAGTGTATGTAAAGTTTTACACTCTGATCAACAATATATGATACTGTCTAGTTCCTCGTAGATGTGCTGACACCGCTGGATTAACCAAAGTGCCTGGACCCTGCTCATCACAGTTCTTACCTGCTGTAGGAGGAAAGCCAAAGATGGCCACCAATGACCTGTGCTGTTCTAGTGGGCCAGTGCCACTGTTACAACTGGCTTGCTGTAACCCACCCTCGGGGGACACCTGTTCTGGGCAGTTAGTGCTCATGTGTCCCCCCAGGACCATCCTCCCTTCCCTTGTGCTTTAATGAACGCTGCTGCCCCTCCTCCCAGAGTCTTCCATTTGGGAAATTTGCTACATAGTATCTACTAGAGCTAAACATATTTATATATTATAATAAAGTAGGTGTATTCCTGGTTATAGCTTTAAAAAACTAATCTATAAATATAATTGTCAGAGGATTAGTTTACTTTCAGGTGAGGTATTGACACAGCAGGGCACAGGGGCAGGCAGAGTTGTGGAATATCACCTTGTCTTAGAATTTCAGGTTCTCCTAGGTGAAATCAGGTGACTGCCCTGCTTATTTTATCCCATGATATACATGTAAGAGTTGTAAACTAATAATACAGTAACAATATTACCACAAATCATATGACTGATTTAAATATGTTTTGAATTCTTGTTCTTTTCAGTTGGTATCCTACCGGGGATGTTCAACAAACCATCTTTTAAATTCTCTTCAAATATTTTCTGACTTTGATCATCAATTCAGTAAGCAGTTTAATTCATTTGCTTTATTTTCTGTGGTTTCTTAGGGATTGCTAATTTAATTCAATTTTACTTTTTAATTATATAGAACATTTGCATGGTTCTACATTCAAAGCAATTTAACTGGGTGTATTTAAAGAAGTTTTTATCTCTCTCCATACCACCCAGTTTTCTCTACTCTTCATAAGCAACAAATATTTAAAATTAATTATTTTTGTTCTAATCTACCATTATTTTAACACAAAGTAAAATTTTCTCCTCTTTGTTTTTTACTGAACAATATATTATGAAGTGATCAATATTTCACGGAGTGATAACAGTATAAAAATATATTTTTAATCATTTTAAAGCTGCATGTAATTATTCTTTCTACTATTCTTTTTGCAAATACCAATGAATTCCTTATTGAGAGGGCTCTGTGCTACTTCCAGTAATTGCTAGTATAAACAATGCCACATTTACAGTCTATGTTTGTGACATTTCTTGGCTTCACCAGTGTGTCTTGAGGATATATTTTTTTGACAAGGGAATTCTGGAACAAACAATATATAAATAAATACACATTTATTCTTTGATATGCTAGATATTGTCCAGTTCCTTGACTTACAGTTTAAGATAATTTCCAATTTCTTCAACATTTTTTAAGCATGCCAGTTTTGCCACAATTTTGTGCAATTGTGTGTAATTTCAAATCCATGGATTTTTTTTTTCTAATCCAATAAGTGACAATGGGAGTCTTAAGTTACATATCTCTTTTTGTGGCGAGGTTAAATATCTTACCATAAACATAATGGCTGTTTGAATTGATTTTGAAGGTGTGTGTGCCTGAGCTATCCTTATCTCCTGCCCATTTGGGAAGGATATTGATTAGTTTTTTATTTCCTATTTTTAGGAGCTATTTCTGTAAAAGAAATGCTAATCCTTTCAGTGATGTAAAGTATGCATAGATGAAACTATTAAACAATAATTTTATGTAAGTGGTATGATGACATGGAATAGTTAGAGTTTCATATTTACATGTATAGAGTTTCAAAGATTTGAAAATAAGGCAAAAAGAAAAATGATATGCTTATGGTATGTTATGAAAAAGAAGTAGGATTACTTTCTGCTTTTAATAGGTATCTTCCTTCTAACTCATTCTTCACAGATTTTATTTTCTATAGAAAGGAAAGTTAGATTTTAATTTTCTTTAAATTCATATATTAAATTTTCACTAACCCGGAATTTATAGCTAGCATTCTAATTAATTTTCTGTTTTGTACAAGAAGATGCTTTGCCCAATTAAAAAAAAATGCAGTCTTTTTGATGAACATACTAGTGACTGTAGTCCAGGACAGTGCCCTCACATTCCTCCAGGCCCCAGGCTGGTCCCTTAGTTCCTGTAACATCTAGTACATCTTCAGGGGCTTGCTACTATGAGCCAGTAAGTTCTAGCTGATGGGAAGTTACCAGTACGAAAAAGAAAATGGGATAGTTTCTTCTCCCATTTTACTAAAAATCTGGTGGAAAAGTGGGGCATCCAAGTGTATCAAGTTTCATCTCCAGGTTGCTGTGCAAAACAATCCTTGAGCTCATCTTATATAAGAGAGGAAATGGGGAAGAGCTAAATCTTACAAGGTGTGACAAGGAGCCCTGTCCCATCTTTTCATAGCTGGATTTATGTATTTTCGAACACGTGTTACCATCACATTACTTTAGTCATGACCAATAACTGAATATACAGCAATCGCTCTGTTTTATTAGCATTTTTCTTTAATTTTTAGATGAATTTTATAAGAATTTCTTTAGAGGATTAGTATAGGGAAGGGGTTTATTTGTATGTAAGAAATTAAAGTTTATAGAGAAAGTTAAGCAAAAGTTTCCGTGAGAAACAGATAAAAAGCAGCGGATTTTACTAGTGACTGAAATTGTGACATGTTCTCAGGAGAGAAATTCTTTTTTAACTTCAGAGTATTTATGCTTATATTATGGAAAATATGAGGCAAAGTTCTTCTTTGCTGAAGTTATTCATTTTGCTTACTCAGAGAGAAGAGAATATCTGAGGTGACAATCTTGTTCTATTTGTTCATGCATTTTAATGAGTTTTTGACGTGTGCCCTACCAAAAAAACACACTTTGTTGCAAATGACTGAATAATGAAAGACTGTTTAGATGTGAAAAAATTTATAATTTCTCATGGGTAAGACTGCTTTAGTCATTCCATTACTGTCTCTTTTTTAAAAGTTTTTTTTTTTCTTTTTACTAAATAAATTTTTGTTCTGAAAGCATGTTTCATGATGGAAATATCGATGAAATGAACTTAGTTTTTTGACAAAAAGCTAAATTTCAAAGTAAAATATATGTCAGAAATTTTAATACTATACTCATTTAGTTTCTATTTTTTAGACCCATAACATGATACCATAGGTTTCCCCTTGGTTAGTTCTAGGATTCGATTTGTTGAAAAGATGAGAAGGAAAATTTAGCCATAGATTGTAAATTAGAAAACAATGTGCAGTTTAATCAAACTGAATTGTAAATGAAATTTTCAAAATTTCTGAAAATTATAGATTTTTTTTAAAAAAATAATTCTTTATAAATTTGGCTCTCATTCTTTTTTTTTCTTTTTGTGTCTTTCTTTCTTCTTTGTATCTTCCATTCCTCAATGGATTTTCATCACCAATTATATTCTGACTTCTTTCTAAAAGGTGCCTGAGACTCAGACCTGTCTCCTTGTGCTCTAAATGTCTGTATTTACCTTCCTCTTAGAGTTTCTCAAGCATAGTATATACTGTGTGAAATCCATAAATTTTCTTTACACCTTTACCACCTACTGTATTTCTACCTGCCAATCATGTGGTCAATCAACATAAAATCGTGGCTCCTCTCCCCTCACTTTTATAGGAACAGTAAACACATTTATTCCTCCAACTCGTCAATCTCATTTCTTCCATCTCATCCTTATGGCTCTAATAGATGTCCACATTAGGGTATCTCTTCATGACTAGATAATGTATTTCTAATCTGTCTTTAAGCCAGTTTCCCTTGGAGTTGCTAAAGACTGTTTCTCCAAATGACAAGCCTGAGCACCTTATTTTCTGTGCATGAATCTTGTGAATCTTCATTGAAAAATAAACAAACCCAAAACAACAAGCTCTTCTCCAAACATTCAGGCCTCTTTCCATTTTACCCTCCCATCTCCCCAGCATGCTCCTCCGGTCATGTCTATGGACTCCAGCCCTGGGAAGCTCTGTGCCATCCCACAGGGTTTCCCTTGCAGTTTCTCCTGTTCAGAGCACCCTGCCTTCTTCTCTTAGTGACTCCTCCTTTGGGATGCAGTTGGACTGCTGAAGCCTTGCTGAAGATGCCTAACGTGCCATCTCCATTCTCCAGGCGAAACCAGCACACATTCAAAATGGAGCTTCGGATATGGGTACACAAAATGATTTTCACATAGTGGCCTGCCTATTTTAAAATACATTCCTCCTATAAATGGTGCGCATTTTTGTGTGCAGGATCATAGTCATATGACTGACATAGTGCTCAGCTCCTAGACCCTGATCATTCATCACCTGAATGAAGAGGCCTGATTGTAAACAAAGACACTCTGTCTCTGCTCCTTATCACATGCTCATGTTCAAGTCTCAGTTTCCTTGGGCCTTGGTGTTGGCAACTATCAAATGAGGAAATATGATTAGAGTTTTGTTATTCTTTCAACAACAAAAATAGCTGATTTTTTTAGTTGTTTCTTTGAAGTTTGATATATTGGTCCTATATGGAAATATATTCGATTTTAATTCATTTATTAAAATATAATTGCATTAGCTCAGGTAAATATTAGTGCAACTGGTTAATTTGGAAACACTTTTCTTCTTTGTTAATAGACTACAAAAGAAAAATACATGATTTTAACATTAAAATATGATGTTAAAATTGGAAAATTCCACTTGTTACTCATACCTGGGACAGACCACTTGGCAACATTTAGCATGTTCCATGTCTATTAAGGAGCTCAGATTATTTTCCAAATGGGACTTTATTAATCTTTCCATCTTGATACTAAATATCAACAGATTGATAAGGTAAATTACAGTCATTGTACTCCAATAATTGCTAAGAAATTGAGAAAGAGAAATGTCATTTTTTTTTAATATTAACAAGAGATTTCTGCAGTTACACAGCATACAGTGAGAGGGGAAGAGTGCGTCTTTGATAAGCTACAAATTTATACATCAGACACAGGTATGTATAGTCTCCCCCCTTCTCCTCCTCCTTTTTCTCAATCACATATTTTCAAGTGATAGGTAAAATAATTTGAAGTACCTATTTGAAATAACTGTATCTGTTTATATTGATATTTAGTCTAAATGTACTGCTCATCCTTAAAGATATATTTTTATTGCCTTTTGTGGTTGAAAGAACATGCGAACCCAGACAAATCACCGGAGAAGTTCCACTTTATTACAAAAGACTGTGGGCTTATATAGATCTAAGGAGAGGTGGCAGGGCTTAGGTAAATGATGGGTCACCCGTTTATTGGTAAGTTCTTCCAGATGTCAGTTCCAGAGCCCACAAAATCAGTTCTTATTGGGGCTAAGGTTTCCCGCCAGAGGGAGTGAGTATTGGCGCTGGCGGGAGTTTTTGGCATAGGCGGGAAAGGGAGAGGCAGGAAGAAGAGCTCCTCAGGCACCATGTTGGGTTTTTTTTTTTGGGGGGTGAACCTGCCGTTATACTTTTCCCAACAGTGGTAGGTGAGTTAGACTATAAAGGGTACATGGGATTTTTCTGAATAAATTGTGGACATAAATTGTTACCTGTATTTCTACATTTTGACATTCATTTGCATATTTATATTCAGTGCCCTATTAAAAGATGGTGTTTTGTTCTTTAAAAATAGTATGTTTTTGTTTATGTCAGTTCATTCTGTTACAAACTTTCATTCAAATGATAATATTCAAATAAATAAAGCTTATTTTCTATTTTTTAATGACCAAAGATGCCTTATACACAATTTTTGGATAGACCTGTCTTTCTGGATAGACCTGTCTCATTTTGAAGCCAAATTTAAAGTTAGGTAGTCAGTGTAGTTAGATAAATCGGGTCTAATACCGAGTGAAATCTAAAATGGAGGCCATGCTGGGAATGATTCCAGGAAACGCAGGACAACTCATGGAATGTTAATGAAGTCCAGGAAAAAGCCCAAGGCCCAGAGCCCATCCCAAAGAAGTGTTAATGAACAGCCCCCAGCAAACTTGAAGGTGCTGACTCAGAAGCCCTTCCTGCCCAGATTACTTCTTTGGTCCCCCTGTGTCCCACCCCTCGGGCCTTCCCACCTACATTCCATCACTGAAAGAAACTATAAAAAGGGGAGACAACCACACTTCCACGGATTCCACCTCTTGGGTCCCCTTCTTCCTCCGGGAAAAGTCTTTTCTGCTGTCCTTTAATAAACTTCTAATTTCTACTCTGACCTTGCCTCGGCGTGCTTCTCTGGTGTTATTCTTCAACATTGGGGAAGCAAGGACTCGTCACGGGTCAACAGCAGTAACAATTTGATTTTGGTGGGAAAATATGTTCATACTGAACATAAGTTTTATTAAAAAGTATTTAGGATGGGAGTGTTTATGCACACACAAACATTTCCTTTGTTTATACTTTTGTATTTAACAAAAATGATAAAATATTTCTCTATATTTTACAGTTTATATTTTTATATGTTCTATTAATTAACATATATGGCAAGACCCAGATATGTTTAGACTTTGGCTTTCTTGGGAGTCTTTTCCTTGAGACAAAAAGAAAAATAAAAGAAAGGATTAAAATTATAGACAAAAGAAATCCTGAAAAAGTGTCAGGAGGGACTGAAAATTTGAGATCAGTACTTCCATAGGGTAATAAGAGAAATTTCAATTTTTTTCATAGTGAAGAATTAAAAAATAAAAGTAAAAAGGCAAATGAGAGATAAGCAATTTGGAAGTTGACGTAGTTTTGGTCCTGTAAGTAGTCAGCATCTCAGAGGCACTCGATATAAGGATGGGTTCAGGATTTGAGGTCTTTCTGTAGGCTTAATGTGTGCTGTATCAGGTCCTAAAACATAAGATAAGGAACAGGGAGGTAGCTTAGTGGTAGAGTGCTGGCTTAGAAGTGTACTAGGTTATTTATTATGATTCATATATTCTTTATCGTTGTCTATTTTTTTTTTTACTTTTCATGGTATTGGGGATAGAACCCAGGGCCCCATGCACGCTAAGCAAGTGTTCTACCACTGAGCTACACCTCCAGCCATCAAACATTCTGTATCCTCACAAACACATTTTTCAGTAGAAAGGAACATGTCTCCACAGCAGCACAGTCCATACCAGCCCCAAGTTGTCCTACATCTTGAAATTCTCATAACCAAGCAAGGAAAACACATAGAAAAGCTCATACAGAGATATGTGTATGACCAACTGTATTTTAATCACTCCCTCTGCTTCTTTATTATAAATACTTCAAAAATTGACAAAATAGGGTGATGTTTACAATAAATACCATTATTTCTTCAAGACATTTTAAAGAAGGTTAACATTTTTCTACTTTCTCACTTCCTCTCTATAAATATACACAGAAACTTTTAAAAATAATTTGCAGACATCATGAAAATGTATTCTTAAAACGTTTGGCATAATTCACTAAAAATACAATATTACTCCATACAATGAAAATTCTATTGCCATATATATACTATATATTCTAATTACATATGTATATAGGTATGTCAATTTGTATGTCCACATAACACATTATATTTATGTATGAATATTCTTTTTTTACTCTATAATAATAAATGCTATAGAAAGTATCATATGCTCTGTATATCATATATACAACATATGCTATATATATTATATATAGTAATACTATTCTAATTATACACGTATATGTAAGTTGACACTAATTTGCCATTATTGTATAACAATCAATTTCCACATTGCTTCAAAATGACTTTTTACTGTCCACACACCAATGAGAATCCACATTGCACAAGCTGCCACAACTTTTAAATCTAGAAGTATGACCACACTTTAAAAACTTTTAAAATAACACTGACTTTTGAAGAATACAGATTAATTTCTTTGTAAAATTGTAATAAATACTGGATGTGTCTGCTTCTTTGTTTATTTTCGTTAATTTTTTTTTTGTTGTTCCCTGTATTTCCTATAGACCAGAGGTAAATTTACATACTGTAATGTATTCAGATTACTTTTTTGGTCAGAAATACTTGTAAATGATGTTGTATTGCATCTGGAAGCCCCCAGTGTGACCTCACATGCTGTCCTGTGTTCTTTTAACATAACCCTATTAGTCTTATAGAATTTTTTTTTCTTCTTGGGACTACAATATCCCAAGATGCCCTGCCCTACACCTACAGATTTTCATGCAAGAGGAATGAGAATACTCTGAATAAGGAATCATATTTCATATTGAAGTAAACACAGCAAATACCCATTCATCTCTTCATCTCTGTCTTTCTCTCTCTCTTTTTCTCCAAGGAGGAGTATATTTCCTTGTATCTGCTACTTTGGGATTAGGTTTGTGGTTTGCTTTGGTCTCTGAGCAGAAGATTTAAACTGACTTAGTTGATTGGCTTGTCTGTTGTGAACTGGTACTTTGCCATGAGAATATGCATTGGGTAACTTTTAATTATTGAAAAATGGAACTTTTAGAGAGCAGACATTTCATACACTTTTAGTTATTTTTTTTCCTCCGTGTGTGTGTGTGTGTGTGTGTGTGTGTGCATGTGTGTGCGTGTGTGTCACTGTGACTAAAAGACCTGAAAAGAACAACTTAGAGGAGAAAAAGTTTATTTTGGCTCATAGTTTCAGAGGTTTAGTTCATGGTTGGCTAACTCTGTAGCTCTGGGCCTGAATTGAGACAGAACATTATGGCAGAAGAGCATGGTGGAGGAAATCTGCTGTGTTCATGACAGCTAGGAAGCAGAGAGAACCACAGCAAGATGCCAAGGACAAAATATAACCCCCAAAGGCATTCCTCCAGTGACCCACTTTCTCTAACTACAGCCTACCTGTTTTCTACAGTTACCACTTATTTAACCTATTCAAGTGAATTAATCAACTGAGTAGGTTACGACTGTCATAATCTTTCACCTCTGAACATTTCTGCATGTCTTACACATGAACTTTGGGAGGATACTTCATCTCTAAACCATAATATGCTATTGAGCTTATCTCAGATAATGAGCATCTTAAAAATAGAATAGCCTTCCTCAATGCGGTAACTTGGTTAAAAATAAACTAATGAGAAAAATAAATGCTCATTGTTTCAAGTTGCTAAGTTTTTCATTCTTTTTTAAAGCAGTGCTATTGTGATAACAGCTGACTGATGCATAAATCAGCATGTGTACATGAGTAATTCTGCTACATGTTGCTAAATTTCTATCTATAAGGGATATTGCCATTATAGTCCCAGTCGAAAGACATGCATATCTGAGTTTCCACCTGTTTTTAGAAACAAAATGTGTCAATAAACTTTTGTATTATACTCAAAGATGAAAAACTCTATTTAGTTTAATATTTTCTTTATTATTACAAGAAATTGAGCATTTTTGTGTCTGTAAGAAACATTCACATACTGTTTTATGGCACTATCTGTGAATAGTTTTTTAAATAGGTGGCTGAATTTTATTTCTTGCTTTTTAATACCTGTATTTTAGGTGATTATTCTTTTGTTTCTTATGTAAGTTGCAATTTGTTTTTAGTTTTTTTTCTCATTTTGGAGGGATATGAAGAATTGATATGTAGTTTGATATGTTACATTCCTAGATTAGTTAGGAAGATTTTATTTTGTCCCATTTAAAAAAAAAATTACCCACATATAGGTCTAGATTTTATGGTTAACTCTGACATTATATACTCTTTTTCTAAATCACATTGCTTAAGGAAATAGACTCCATGAGCAAAAAATAAGCTGATTACACAAAGAACTGAATTGTTACTCAAAGAATTTAGATACCAGAATATTCAAACAGGAAATCAAAACGGCATTTTAATTGTATCTAAAGAAATAGAATGAAAAAAAACCCACAAGAGAAATATATTTTCAAAAACAATATAGAACTTTGAAGCATGAAAAAAAGTTCACATTCAAAATTCATTCAAGGGATGAAATGGCAGTAGAGGTTCAGCTAGAAAAGAATGAACAGTGAGTCAAGCAAATCTCAAAATGTAGCCAATGTAAATCACACGGGAAAAATGAGATTTGAAATGCAGCAGAATGTTTGAGAGTCCAAAAGAAAGTGAAAGAAAGTATTTGATGAGTGGGCCAGTTAAAGCTGGAGAAGAAAGGAAGTAAGGAGAGTGGGAGAGAAGCAAGTCCAAGAGCAACGTAGATGAACATATTCTAGAATTTATGAACACATAAATTATCAGATTCAGGAAATATAAACTGATCTGAGTTTGGTAATAAGACTTCAAAACAACAAAAAATGAGCTCAAAGTAACTAAGATGAAAACAGTTAACTGGAAAAAACTGACAATTATGGAAAGAGAGCTGACTTGGCAATGGGAATAAATGAAACTATTGAAAAGTGGAATTTATTGCACATTGTGCTGGCAGAATGCTGACTTTAGACCCGCAAAGTCAACTTTTATGATTATTTATTATTATTAATTATTATTCTTTATTTTCAAATCATGTGTAAAATAAAATTTAGATATTAATGCATTAAGAGCCTTATTGAGTACTCCCACCACAAAGAAGTATTAACAAAAGGATTCCAAAGAGAAATGTGAGTTAAAACATAAGACAAAATGAGGAAACAGAACATAGTTCATAAACCTACATGGAAACTGTATAAAATGAAAATAATACCTAATTGTAGTTCTAGAAAATAGCATATAAATGTGCCTATTTCAAAAATATTATAAGCATTCATTCTCAAACAATACATTCTTTCACAAAGAATAATCAGAATAAATTAGTGCTAATAACAACAAAACACAAATTCATAGAAAAATTTTGAAGTGTAGCTAACTTAAGTTCAAAGATCAAAAGATGACTAATATGAAAATGCACATATTTTTATTACTTTCAGTTTTATTTTTATTAATTTCAGTTTTACATAGTTATTAGTTTATGATACATTTTAAATGATATTAAAGAATAATTCCTTTATTATCTAAGTGATTATGAGAAAATAAATGTGTTCATTTGCATATCCACATGTCTTTATGTGTTTAGTTTTTAGACTTTAGAAGTGATGAAAAAAATACTTATTATGTAAATTTCAAAGACTTTCCTTAGACATCCCACTTTCTGCTTTCTATGCATTTGCCCAGCTGTAGTTTAAATTATTTATTGGGAGCAAGAAAAACATTAAAGCTATGAAGAGATAAATGGCTAGAAAGTGAGCAGCTGTTTGATACTTTAGCTCCTACTTCACACTTAGAAATTCTTTAGCAATGTACAAGTAATATTCACTCCCATAGACACTCAAAGCAAAAAATTTGCTAATGAAAGCACTCCCTTTATGTAGCCAGGCATTATATAATCTTGTAAAGACAAAAAAGACAAACTTTTTATTATCTGAATTTCTCCCTAGATTTTTGAAAGAATAATTACATATATCAACTTCTGTTAAAATAATTGAAGACACATTAAAAATTTTAATGGAGTCAAGAATGACTGAAACACCCTCAATGCGTTCCAGATGTTTTTAAGATCTGTAATATATTAGTTGATTTACTCCTCAAAATATTAGAATTATCTCTATTTACAAGTTAGCAAAAAGCATCTCAGTAAAACAGCCTGTACTCCTTACACTAACTACTACAGAAAGAGAAATCGAAAAGTCATATGTGCCTACCTTGTAAAACCAGGCAGAGATGTAATGAAGAGAATGATACGACTGTTAGAATATGTGTTTGAATATAAGGACATGTGCTTGAATATAAGCAAGAGTTGAGCTATTTTTTTTTTTTTTTTTAGAATCAATTAACAAAATCCAGAGACTTGCAATGGAACAAAATCATAGAACAATGTACAAAAGAGAATCCTTGAAATCTGAAGAACTAAAATGAAAATGAAAGTGTTTTCTTTAGAAGTAGGAGGGCTAATGGAGAGAAGAAGTTTAGAGAAGTAAATGCATGTTGCTGAGGAATGCAAAGCAGTAAAAGGCAGTCTCATTGAATGTGCTTGTGTTACCTTCCCAGCACTGTGACAAACTACCTGACATAAACAATTTAAAAGGAGGAAGGGTATACTTTAACTCATGGATTCAGGGAGTCAGTGGTCAACTGGCTCAACTGCTTTTAGGCCAGTAGTGAGACAAAACATGATGGGCACGTGGGCACAAAACAGGTAGGGCACCACGAAGAAAGCTCCCCTTAAGGGCAGCCAGGAAGTAGAGGGGGGGGGAGGAAGGAGCTGGAGTCCTATTATACACTTCAAGGTCATATCCCCAGTGACCTACTTCCTAAAGGAAGCCCTAGCTCCTATGGGTTCCATCCCATCCCAATGTTGTCTCCATCTGTGGACTGAGCCTTCAACACACGAGCCCTTGCAGGATATTGCAGATCCAACTGTAGCAACACCTTAAGTTTTGAAGATTGGTTGGAGTACAAGTATAAGAAGTGAAGAAATAAAGCTTCCATGAGTGAGAGCAATGCAAAATTAACCAGAGATCACCAATACTGTGGAGTATGAACTCACATTCATTGAGAGTCAAGAGAAAGGTTCAAGGGGAATTTAGTTTATGTAAAAATATATTTGAGTGATTGGGGCTATTTGGGATCATTATAAAAGCACATTTTTTTTTTCGTGAGTTCAAAATCCAAATGCACAAGAAACAGGGACAAGGAGATTCACCAGAGTCTAGGGGCCAGCAAGCTCGATCCAGAAGATGAACGACTTTAATCATTTAGAAATTGGTCTAAGCAATCTTAGTCATTAACATGATAGGGCCCAAAATTGTAAAATAGCTTCATTTCTCATTTATTGTCAGAAAGAATTTAATGACAAAACAGCTTCACGTGATCACCCATCTGCATAATGACATGTATTTTTTTTTCAGAATTATATAAAAAAACAAACTGAGATAATTAAAAAAGAAAACAAACCCATGAACCTATGACTAATCACAATAGGACCACTTTCAGGCTTTTATGAAATGAGAATGATATTTGCTTATTATTTCTATGTTATACCATGAATGTTTTTAGAAGTTTTGAGATTTGGGGTGGTTCTGTAAGAAGTATGGTTGTTGCTTCAATTAATGGTAGAGTAGAGTGCACCCGACACTTTGGAGCACTGAGACTGCAGGCAGCACCAAGCTGCAGGATCCAGGGCAGTTCCTCTTGCCTTCCCACCACTGCAGATGAACACTCAAGTGTTAGGTGGGAGAAGGGGGTCCTGGTCAAGACTATTTAAAATATTATTTTCATTTTGTATTAAAATATATTTATAAAATATATTTCTGCTGAAGCAACTTTGGCATGTCTTTTCATTGCACAATATGGAGCGTAAACATATGGTATTCAAAACAGACTGGTGTTCTGTTAACACACTCTGTCCTGTTATTCCTCTCTGAATACATTGTTGGAGTTAGAGTGCAGGTAATGGACTAGAAAATAGTTTTAAAAGAAAATTTAAGGAGGGAAATGTTTTAGCATAGTTACTAAGAGTGGAGTTGATATTTCTGGTGATGTAGCCCAGAATTGGTAGAGGAGCAAGTAAATATCAGTAAAGGGAGATGAAAGGTGAAAATTGTGCCAGGGCCCAGAACAAGGAAGCTACGGTGAGCAAAAAATGATAGATATCGACCTCAGAGGAGGAGCCAACCCAGGATGCCAGGGGTCACAGCCAAACGAAGTCCTCCACATCAGAGGACATTAGAGTTGGAAGAGGCCACCTGGTCCATTTATAGTGTTTTAGAAATTCCTTGTAAACAAATGACCTACTAAAATTTTATTAACACCTCACGCAATGAAAATAAGGTAAATCTTAGCTCACAGATTGTTCAACTTTGATTATTAAGGATTTAGTTCACTTGTTATTCGACACTCTATTTGTTACCCTGTAACTTGGATCCATTGTGTCTAATTTGAACCTCTGGCCCACTCACAAGATATTACTCTTTTCTTTATGTTGTAAGGATTTAAGCATTTTCAGAGCTCTTTGTTTCCTTGGACTTCTCTTTTTTCATGATGAATCTTTCCCATTTCTTCAGCTATTTTTCTATTATGTCATTTCAAATAACCTCATTGAAGTCATTCTCTTCTTCTGAATCTTCTATATTTTCCAACAAGTCCTAAAAGACTTGGACTGTAAGCCCAAATATTTCAAATGTGATACAGCTTATTCAAAGAAGAATGACTATCATTTCTTTTCTTATATTCATTATAATCTTTAAAGTGGTGTTAGCTCCCCTTTTATCATTTCTAGACTATTTTGACTCATCAGAAATATATAATACAGTATTATTTAATAAGCAAGTAAACTAAATTTCCTGCATTTAGTTTTCCATAGAGCATGCTGTTAACTCATGATTTGCTCTCTTGACATCTCTCTTAAATGTCTTCCTATTACAATTTGTATTGTTATCTTTATTTTTCTATCCTTCCCACCTTCATATCACATAAAATCTAGTTAAGTGCACTTGATGAAACTTTTAAAATTATCTGACTGCAGGACGTGGTCAAGGTAAAGTCCCTGGAGGATACGTACTGGCCAAAGAAGATGAAGGAGGTAAAAGAATACAGAGATGGAAGAATCATGTTGAATTGCAATTCCCACATCCAACATGGTTCTCTACCATATGTTAAGTTTTTAGGGAGGGCATTAGAATAAAAATATTTGCATTCTCAAAACTCAATGTGTCATTTTAATATGAAATGCTATCTACAAGATAGGGACATGGTACGGGTAGAGAGACAAAGAGAGGTGAAATATATTTATTTTCATTTAGGCTTGCTTCAGGAAGGTGATTTTTCTTTTTAAAGGTAAAACTCATCCTTTTTCTTATGGAGAAATATTACATCTCTAACTCAAGGATGTGCCTGAACTGAGTGGCATGATAAAACCAGAGACTGACATTAGATAATACACCAGAAATAAAATATAAATCAAAGGACTGTCTTTCTTAAATAATTGAATTCATAACTCATAACTTTGAATTTCAAATTTTATTCATTCATTTTATGATGGCTTTCTAAATTGGCTTTTTCTAGCTGATATGCCAAAAATACTTAATAGCCCACTTTTTCCCATTATAGGACTTCCTTTGATAACTGCACTTTGAAGTCAACAGGATCATCACACACACACACAAAAAAGAGAGGCGTACAGCAATGCTTGCAAGTTTAAATCAATATACTGAGATCATCTTAAAGAAAGTTTGTAATTTGATGTAGAAATTTTCATATCAGTCTGTTAGATATTAAGGAAGGTGCAAATAATTAAAGATCCTGAGTCCTCCCTTTGTCTGTTAGAAATTTCATAAGGCAAAAAAGAAATGTAATATTCATTTACTTATTCATTCATCATTTATTCAACAAATATTGTTAAAGTACACTCCACATGCCAGATACTTCCAGGCGTTTGGAAAACATTAATTAACAAAAGAAAATTTCTTTTCTTCACAAAGCTTGTTATTATAGCCATCAGAGTTAGATAAACAATACAAGAAGTAAATAAGAAAATTAAGTGACATGTCACAATATGATATTGCTATTTATAAAGTAACATCAGGAAAGGGAAGTCTTTGCGGCACAGGGAGGTGTGCTGTTTTATTTTTGATGGTGTGTGCAGGCTTCAATGATCATGCACCATTTAAGAAAAGGCTTGAATGAAGGATGGAGTGAGCCATGTAGATTTCTGGAAATGCAGAATGAGCAGCCCATGGAGAAATCCTGAGATAACGTCATGCCTGGTGTGTTCAAGAAATCAATGGGTGGTCAGTGAAATTAAAAACAGCATAGACAATTGGAGATGCAAGAGGAGAGAAAGTTCATGTGAGGCCATGTTGACCCTTTTAAAGATTCTGATTTTATTTTTAGTGATGTGAGAAATTTGGGGAGCAACATAGTCTGCTTCCCATTTTTAAGTGTTCTTTGGTGTCAGTAATAGTCTGGATGAGGACTGTTGGATAGGGGATGATGAGAAGTGGTAGTCCTTCTTCACTTTGAATGTTAGAGACAGCAGGATTTTCTAGAGTTAGAATAGTAAATAAGAAAATTAAGTGACATATTAAGGAGGATGCAAATAATTAAAGATCCTGAGAACCACCTGGGTTCCCGGATTAGAAAGAAAGAGGTGTATTAATTAATGATGATTGTGAGTAATAGAAGTATAGAGTTGTCAAGGATAGTAAAGGATAGTAAAGGCAATGGATGGGATGTGTTTTGGTGAGGGGAGATGAGCAGTTGAGATTTGGAACTGCTTGTGTTGTGATTTTCATTCAGTATCCAAATAGAGATATTAGGCATTTAGAGAGGAAAGTCTACAAAGTCTGTCCTGAAGATGTAAATTCACAAGTGGGCAGGAGCAAAGGCTCCATCTTGGATGGAAGTAGAGCATGTTAGAGAGGAGAAGGTTAAGAAGACACCAATGAGAAAGTCAGATGTGACTGACGTCTTGGAAGACAGGTGAGGATCACTCCATTATGGAGGAATGATTAATGATTAATGATTAATTTGTTATTTGAAATAAAAAAAAAATTATGTAGTCTTTCATGATCTGTCTTTGCCATGTCTCTATGGTACAGCCATGGTGACCATACAGAATGCTTTCTGCCTGACAGTCACTATTCAAAATGCTTTACAAGTAGTTATGGGAGAAAGAACGTAATGGTGTCTGTGTGTCTGTGTGTGTCCATGTCCATGTCCATGTGAGAGGGAGAACAAAATAGGTACAGAGAAAAGAAGAGAGAAGAGAAGGGATGGCATTGAGAGAGAAATTAAAGTTGTGGTAGGGAGAGCCTGTAAGGGCTCCAATAATTTTCCACCTCCTGGTATTCTTGATCCATGTTCTCCCTCACCTGGAGTGTGCATTGGACTAAATTGCTTCTAGTCGATAGGACATGACAAATAATGGTTGCCACTTCTATGACAATTTACCAACAGCTGTGAGTTTTGTCTAACTGGTTCTCTCTCCCTGCTTGGAACTCCCTTGCTATCTTGCTTGCATACTCCACTAAAAGCGGGTTTCTGTGCTGTGAGATGACCTGTGGAGAGACCCCCATGGCAAAGCATTTTAAGGGGACTCCAGCCAACACTCTGGAGGAGCTGAGGTTTCTGTCCCACACCTTGCCAAGGGCTCCTCTGAGTAACCACATTGAGGGGGCCCTAGGAAGCAGCACTTCCCTGTTAAACTCAAGGTGACTGTCGCTTTATATTGATTCCAGCTAAAAGGACTCAAGTTCAACTTGAAGTTCAGATCCACACTAACTTTTTTCAGTACGAGTTGCAGTATTTGGATCATTTACTAAGTCATCCCTTTTCTAAATTTTGGACATCCTACATTTTATCTGCTCTATTTAGTTACCCTTCTTGTGCAGGACCCCAAGCTGGAGAACCTGGAGGAGCTGCTCTCTGATTCCATATCCATAGAAACTGCCAGGCTGAGGGTTCATTTCATTTATCCATCGGTTCCTATTGTGAGGAAGTGCTAATAAATGTCAAAGGAGAAGACTGGTAAGCAGCTTTGAAGGAAGGCAGAGGAAAGAGAAAGAGTTGAACTTGTGCTGCATTTTAATTCACTAGTTAGAATACTAAGCAGATGAGAATATGCCCAGAAATTTAAACTTCTTGTTCTTTTTTTTTTTTTTTTAAATTTGCTATTTCTTTTCTTAAACTTGGCCTAGGGAATGTCATGATCCATCTATTCCCTAGTTTACTTATCTATAATAATAATAAGTCACTTTTGAATATATTCCTAAAATTTCTTCACTGCATTAACTTTATGAAAAAAAAAATTATGTAGTCTTTCATGATCTGTTTTTGCCATGTCTCTATGGTCTAGCTATGGTGACCGTACAGAATGCTTTCTGCCTGACAGTCACTATTCTAAATGCTTTACAGGTACTAATCTAATCTTCATAACAACCAATGTAAAGAAATACCGTTATTGTTTATAGACATGGGGAAACTGAGGCATAAGAAGGGTCATTTGCTAAGATTGCACAAATAGGTAAGGGAAAAACTGGTGAACACTCAGAAGATACCTTATATGAATGAATATAAACTCTCTCTGTTATGTATTGTTTTTTCTGCCACAAAATCTAGATTCATACTTTATTACTTCAACTACTTATATTTTTATCATAAGCTTATGTATTTTATCTCTCAGAAGTCCCTTTATTATGTTCCCCATGAAAAACTCTCCTTACAAATCTTACAAACCACAGTCTGTGTTTGTGTTGAAGATAAAACTTACCTTCTCTTGGTCTGTTCGTCCCTTCTGGTAGGGACCCGGTCACTCTGGGTTTAAATCTTGGTCCTATTACATGTGAATTTCAAGACCCTGACAGTTTCCTTCATTCCTCTCAGCTTCAGTATGCTTGAAGGTAAAACGGGAACAATAAAAGCCACTGTTATTTCAATATATGAAGAAGATTTAAAACTGTAGTGCGTACCAAGTGCCTAGATGGCGCCTTGTCTCAGAGTGGCACACCAGGTGCTAATTCAGTTCCATGTTCCTGCATTTTTTTTTTTTTTTTTTATTGTTGGTCGTTCAAAACATTACACAGTTCTTAATACATCATCTTTCACAGTTTGATTCAAGTGGGTTATGAACTCCCAACTTTACCCCGTATACAGATTGCTGTTTCACATCAGTTACCCTTCCATTGATTGACATATTGCCTTTCTAGTGTCTGATGTATTCTGCTGTCTGTCCTATTCTCTACTATCCCCCCTCCCCTCCCCTCCCCTCCCCTCCCCTTTTCTCATCCCTGTTTAATGTAAATCTTCTTCTCAAGCTCTTCGTCCTTACCCTGTCCTTGTTTACTCCCCTTATATCAAAGGGGTCATTTGGTATTTGTTTTTTAACGATTGACTAGCTTCACTTAGCATAATCTGCTCTAATGCCATCCATTTCCCTCCAAATTCTATGATTTTGTCGTTCCTTAATGCAGAGTAATACTCCATTGTGTATAAATGCCACATTTTTTTTATCCATTCATCTATTGAAGGGCATCTAGGCTGATTCCATAATCTTGCTATAGTGAATTGTGCTGCTATGAACATCGTTGTAGCAGTGTCTCTGTAACATGCTCTTATTAGGTCTTTAGGGAATAGACCGAGAAGGGGAATAGCTGGGTCAAATGGTGGTTCCATTCCCAGCTTTCCAAGAAATCTCCATACTGCTTTCCAAATTGGCTGCACCAATTTGCAGTCCCACCAGCAATGAACAAGAGTGCCCTTTTCCCCGCATCCTCTCCAGCACTTATTGTTGTTTGACTTCCTAATGGCTGCCAATCTTACTGGAGTGAGGTGGTATCTTAGGGTAGTTTTGATTTGCATTTCTCTAACTGCTAGCGATGGTGAGCATTTTTTCATGTACTTATTGATTGATTGTATGTCCTCCTCTGAGAACTGTCTGTTCAGGTCCTTGGCCCATTTATTGATTGGGTTATTTGTTATCTTATTGTCTAATTTTTTGAGTTCTTTGTATATTCTGGTTATTAGGGCTCTATCTGAAGTGTGTGGATTAAAGATTTGTTCCCAGGATGTAGGCTCCCTGTTTATCTCTCTTATTGTTTCTTTTGCTGAGAAAAAACTTTTTAGTTTGAGTAAGTCCCATTTGTTGATTCTAGTTATTAACTCTTGCGCTATGGGTGTCCTATTGAGGAATTGGGGGCCCGATCCCACAGTATGTAGATCATAACCAACTTTTTCTTCTATCAGATGCCATGTCTCTGATTTAATATCAAGCTCCTTAATCCATTTTGAGTTAACTTTTGTGCATGGAGAGAGATAGGGATTCAGATAAATTTTGATGCAAATGGATTTCCAGTTTTCCCAGCACCATTTGTTGAAGATGCTATCCTTCCTCCATTGCATGCTTTTAGCCCCTTTATCAAATATAAGATAGTTGTAGTTTTGTGGATTGGTTTCTGTGTCCTCTATTCTGTACCATTGGTCCACCCGCCTGTTTTGGTACCAGTACCATGCTGTTTTTGTTACTATTGCTCTGTAGTATAGTTTGAAGTCTGGTATCGCTATACCGCCTGATTCACTCTTCCTGCTTAGCATTGTTTTTGCTATTCTGGGTCTTTTATTATTCCATATGAATTTCATGATTCTTTTATCTATTTCTACAAGAAGTTCCATTGGGATTTTGATTGGCATTGCATTGAACTTATAGAGGACTTTTGGTAATATCGCCATTTTGATGATGTTAGTTCTACCTATCCATGAGCAGGGTATATTTTTCCATCTTCTAAGGTCTTCTTCTATATCTTTCTTTAGGGTTCTATAATTTTCATTATATAAATCTTTCACCTCTTTTGTTAGGTTGATTCCCAAGTATTTTATTTTTTGGGGGGATATTGTGAATGGAGTAGTTGTCCTCATTTCCGTTTCAGAGGATTTGTCACTGATATACAGGAATGCCTTTGATTTATGCGTGTTGATCTTATATCCTGCCACTTTGCTGAATTCATTTATTAGCTCTAATAGCTTCTTTGTAGACCCTTTTGGGTCTGCTAGGTATAGGATCATATCATCTGCAAATAGTGATAATTTAAGTTCTTCTTTTCCTATTTTTATGCCTTTAATTTCTTTTGTCTGTCTAATTGCTCTGGCCAGTGTTTCGAGGACTATGTTGAACAGAAGTGGTGAGAGAGGGCATCCCTGTCTTGTACCAGATCTTAGAGGGAATGCCTTCAATTTTTCTCCATTCAGAATGATGCTGGCCTGTGGCTTATCGTAGATTGCTTTTACAATGTTGAGGTATGTTCCAGTTATCCCTAATTTTTCTAGAGTTTTGAACATAAAGGGATGCTGTACTTTGTCGAATGCTTTTTCTGCATCTATCGAGATGATCATATGGTTCTTATTTTTAAGTCTATTGATGTGGTGAATAACATTTATTGATTTCCGTATATTGAACCAGCCTTGCATCCCAGGGATGAATCCTACTTGATCATGATGTATAATTTTTTTGATATGTATTTGAATCCGATTCGCCAGAATTTTATTGAGGATTTTTGCGTCAAGGTTCATTAGAGATATTGGTCTGTAGTTTTCTTTCTTTGAAGTGTCTTTGTCTGGTTTCGGAATCAGGGTGATGTTGGCCTCGTAGAATGAATTTGGAAGTTCTCCCTCTTTTTCTATTTCCTGAAATAGCTTGAAAAGTATTGGTGTTAGTTCCTCTTTAAAGGTTTTGTAAAACTCTGCTGTATACCCATCCGGTCCTGGGCTTTTCTTAGTTGGTAATCTTTTGATGGTTTCTTCTATTTCCTCTATTGTTATTGGTCTGTTTAGGTTGTCTATATCCTCCTGACTCAATCTGGGCAGGTCATAAGACTTAAGGAATTTATCTATGCCTTCACTATCTTCTATTTTATTGGAGTATAAGGATTCAAAATAATTTCTGATTATCTTCTGTATTTCTGAAGTGTCTGTTGTGATATTACCTTTTTCATCCCGTATGTTAGTAATTTGAGTTCTCTCTCTTCTTCTCTTCGTTAGCATGGCTAAGGGTCTGTCAATTTTATTTATTTTTTCAAAGAACCAACTTTTAGTCCTGTCAATTTTTTCAATTGTTTCTTTTGTTTCAATTTCATTTATTTCAGCTCTGATTTTAATTATTTCTTGCCTTCTACTTCTTTTGCTGTTGTTTTGCTCTTCTTTTTCTAGGATTTTGAGATGAAGTATGAGATCATTTATTTGTTGGTTTTTTCTTTTTTTGAGGAATGAACTCCAAGCAATGAATTTTCCTCTTAGAACTGCTTTCAATGTGTCCCATAGATTCCGATATGTTGTGTCTGTGTTTTCATTTGACTCTAGGAATTTTTTAATTTCCTCCTTGATGTCTTCTAAAACCCATTGATCATTCAGCAACCTATTGTTCATTCTCCAAGTGATGCTTGATTTTTCCTTCATTCTTTTATCGTTGATTTTCAGTTTTATTCCATTATGATCAGATAAGATGCATGGTATTATCTCTACCCCTTTATATTGTCTAAGAGTTGCCCTGTGACATAATATATGGTCTATTTTTGAGAAGGTTCCATGTGCTGCTGAGAAAAAAGTGTAACTACTTGATTTGGGGTGGTATAGTCTATATATGTCAATTAAGTCTAGGTTGTTAATTGTGTTATTGAGTTCTATAGTTTCTTTATTTAACTTTTGTTTGTAAGATCTGTCCAGTGGTGAGAGAGGTGTGTTGAAGTCTCCCATGATTATTGTATGGTGGTCTATTAGACTCTTGAACTTGAGGAGAGTTTGCTTGATAAACACAGCCGCACCATTATTTGGGGCATATATATTTATGATTGTTATGTCTTGTTGGTGTATGGTTCCCTTGAGCAGTATGAAGTGTCCTTCTTTATCCCTTTTGATTAACTTTGGTTTGAAATCTATTTTATTAGATATGAGTATGGACACTCCTGCTTGTTTCCGCATTCCATATGAGTGGTATGATTTTTCCCAACCTTTCACCTTCAGTCTATGAATATCTTTTTCTATCAGATGCGTCTCCTGTAGGCAGCATATTGTTGGGTCTTCTTTTGTGATCCATTCTACTAGCCTGTGTCTCTTAATTGGTGAATTTAAGCCATTAACATTTAGGGTTATTATTGAGATATGATTTGTTCTTCTAGCCATATTTGTTTATTGATGTTTCTAAACCTGATTTGTTATCCTCTTTGACTATTTTTCCCCCTTTACTGTCCTATCTCCCATTGTTGGTTTTCAGTGTTATTTTCCATTTCCTCTTCCTGTAATGTTTTGCCAAGGATTTTTTGAAGAGATGGTTTTCTAGCTGCGAATTCTTTTAACTTTTGTTTATCATGGAAGGTTTTAATTTCATCTTCTATCCTGAAGCTTAATTTCGCCGGATACACGATTCTTGGTTGGAACCCATTTTCTTTCAGTGTTTGAAATATGTTATTCCAGGATCTTCTAGCTTTCAGGGTCTGTGTTGAGAGATCAGCTGTTATCCTGATTGGTTTGCCCCTAAATGTAATCTGCTTTCTTTCTCTTGCAGCTTTTAAAATTCTCTCCTTATTCTGTATGTTGGACATCTTCATTATAATGTGTCTAGGTGTGGATCTCTTATGATTTTGCACATTCGGAGTCCTGTAGGCTTCTAGGATTTGTGATTCTGTCTCATTCTTCAAGTCTGGGAAGTTTTCTTGTATAATCTCACTAAATAGTCTGCTTATTCCTTTAGTTTGGAGCTCTGTGCCTTCCTGTATCCCAATGACTCTTAAATTTGGTCTTTTGATATTGTCCCATAATTCTTGGATGTTCTGCTCATGGTTTCTTAGCAGACTTGCTGAGCTGTCTATGTTCTTTTCCAGTTGAAATACTTTGTCTTCATTGTCTGATGTTCTCTCTTCTAAGTGATCTAATCTGCTGTTAGTATTCTCAATTGAGTTTTTAAGTTGGTTTAATGATTCCTGCATTTCCAGGATTTCAATTTGTTTGTTTTTTATTACCTCTATCTCCCTGTGAAATTGATCTTTTACTTCCTGGATTTGTTTGTCAATGTGATCTTTCATTGTCTGATTTTGCTGTCTCATGTCTTCCTTGAGACTCCAGATCATCTGCAGCATATATATCCTGTACTCTTTATCTGACATTCCGTCTGTTGCAGCTATTACCTCTTCTAAAGTTGAGTTGACCTGCATTGCTTGTGGACCTTTCTTTCCTTGTCTTTTCATACTGCTCGCGTTTCTTCCTGCTTGGTGCAACTGTTGTGTTTTTGAAATTTACCTCCTATTTATTTATATTGCTCTTGTATAGTTGGGAAGTCTCCCTTGCAGGGCGGGTAGTGGCTGTGCTCCTCCCCTAATTAGGGTGGTCTGTCTACCACGCTAATTGGTCGCAGGTCTGCCCCCACTGCAGGCACTGGTGGCTGTTCTGCTCTGACCCCACTCCAATTGTGGTAACGTAACTACCACACCCTGGGGTCGTTGGTCCTGATCTGGATGTGGGTGGCGGCTCTGCTGTGCCCCCACTCCAATTGGTGTGACGTGTCTACCACGCTGGCAGACCTCTAGGCCGGTGGGTCGCAGTTCTGCACAGCCCCCACTCCCAATGGGGGTACCTGACTACCTCTCCAACGGGTCGCTGAGCCCCCTCCGGACCCAGGCGGCGACCCTGCTCCACCCCCACTCCAACCAGTGTGACGCGACTGCCTCAGTGTTACGTGTCCACCACGTTGGCAAGCTACCTGGCCTGTCTTGCCAGTGGGTCGCTGGTCC
The DNA here is from genome assembly GCF_052094955.1 of Ictidomys tridecemlineatus. Lineage (NCBI taxonomy): Eukaryota > Metazoa > Chordata > Mammalia > Rodentia > Sciuridae > Ictidomys > Ictidomys tridecemlineatus. The sequence goes on from NC_135478.1 coordinate 221,855,155, forward strand.
TATTCTAAGCGTGGGCGGCTTCTCTCTTCAGCACCAGCTGCATTTGGGGTTTCATGGTACCACGCCGGCGGGTCACTTGGCCTGCTCTGGGCGCAGGTGGAAGCTCCACTCTGCCCCCACAGCACCCAGCAGGACCCTGGCCGAGAAGCAGTCACCGCCGGTTCCCTAGCCTTGGGCCAAAGCAGCTTAGGTAGCAAGAACCCCGCCTTTCCTATCCGGATACACTCTCTCCGCTGGGAGCTGGCCCCAGCGAGTGACCCCCGGGGTTCCCCAGCCCCAGGCCAAAACTGTCTCGGGAGTCAGAACCCAGTTGCCCCAAGCTCAGCGCACGCTCCACTCGGAGCTCGCCTTCACAGGCAGTCTCCGCAGATTCCTCAGACCTGGGCCCGGTTAGCCCTGGGAACCCAAGTCCCGGGAACCCAAGTCCCGCTGCTCAGTGCCCGGAGCACGCCTTGCCAGGCACGAGCCTTCAAGAGTATTCTCCACAGGATCCCTAGTCCCGATCCTGAGCAAGAAATCTGTCTGCTAGACGAAGGCAAATACCAGCCTGAATTCACCTGTTCCGTAGCTGAATGAGCTGAGATCAGCAGAACAATGGGATGATTACATCATCTCTCCAAGATGGAGGCCGCCGTCCTCCGTGGTCAGACCGGTGACTGGAACCGCCGCTTCTCTCCTCTGTCTCAAGCCGGAACTCCGCACCAAGCGCTGCCGATGTATCGCTGGCAGGAGCCCTCCGAATCCGTATCGCTGTTCTCCCTCTCCTCGCTGTTCTCCCGCTCCGGCTCCCTGCCGATTCCCAGCGCGCGCCGCAGACAACCCACCGCGGAGCTATCAGGCTATGCGACCCTCCGTGCGGAGAAATGGAGCTCCCACTGCCGAACCTCGCACAATGGAAACCTGTCTATTAGATTCTGTAGCGCCTCAATTTCACTGGAAATTCCCAACAAGATATCCTTCAGCCGTTTCATATCTTCTTTCACTGGCTCAGTGATGCAGCGCACTGGGGTGATGCACTCCCTTCGCCGCCATCTTTCCTCCATCTCCGTTCCTGCATTTTTTATTGTACCTAACCGTCTAGTCACCAGGAGTCTGGCCAGAATTCCTATCTGACACTGAAGTATTCTCTTAGGAAACACCAGCCATTTATTCTTCTCCAAAACTGGAAGCATCGCCTCCATCCTTACTTTCTCGTCTTTAGAGTTTGGGGCACTTTCACTGCCCCTTTCATCTGAACATTTCTCTCTCCCTGACTTTCTGGCATTGTCTTTCCCCGGCACCTCACCGTGGGTTTCACCTTCCTCTTATGTCACTGTAGTGAACTGTTTGGAGGAAGCCATTGGTCTCCACATGTCATCAAGCGTGTCCCCGCAGCGGCGAGGAGGCCGGGAGCTCTGAGAGCCCGAGGACTGCAGTCACTAATGTTTGATCCGCTTTGTTTGCAGGCGTTTTCCTGGGTTCTGGGGACACAGCAGGAATGAAAATCTTGCGGAAATTCATGAATTCCTTTTACGAAGACATTCCGAAAATAAGGAAGATGGCCAGATAGCACACATGCCAAGCCTCAGGGCCAGGATCACTAGTGCTTAAATGGGTGCCCTCTTGACCATTTTTATAGGAAGGCAGTGGAAAGATCTAGCCCAACTAGACCCCTAACTCCAACTCTCACTGTGGGGATTTCAAACTGCACCCTAAACAAAACACAGCACATATCCGTGGAATGCTCAGAGGCCAGAAGACAAGATCAATTTGACATGGCGTAAGTTTGACTTCAGTCCTATCCTTCCAGACAGTGCCAGTGATTTGAGAGAGTTGGGGGGGGGAAGCACCCCCATGTGAGCTGTGTGGGCTGCAGTTCAAGCCTTGCCATTTACCAGGATTGATTGCTCTAAGCACTTGGCGGGAAAAGCCCCTCCTCCTCCAGTAGGCCAGTTGTCAAGGGATAGGAATGGATAAGCTAGCTCTTATCTTTTGGGGGTAAATAAACAATAAACCATGATGCATTACAAAAAGCCTGCAGTGTGTTGGATGGTGATCAGTTCTAAAGGGAAAAAGGAAGGCAGGGGAAAGCAAGGAGGATTGGAAGGAGGGAGGCTCAGCTCTAGACTCAGCACCCAGGAACGTCCTCACTGAGGAGCTGGCCTTGTGCTTCCCAGCTGGTGAGGGACGAAGCCACATGCACAACCTTCCAGGAAGAAATAGAAACTGCAAAAAGCTAGAACGTGCTTGGTAGGACCACAGAGTAGCAAGAGGATCGTTGCATCTGGACTCCACCGAATTTGGCATTCAAGATGAATGTAAAGAAAAGATCAGGACTTACTTTCTCCAGGACCTCACGGCATGTCACAAGATTGGCCTTCCCTTCTAATCAGTCCATATTTTTCAGGGTATTTTCTTGGGGTTTCCAGGCTGAGGACCCCTGGAAACTGCCTGAAGGTCTACAGATTCATTCACATTTCACTGAATCATAACCATGGCTTGGGTACTCCAGTCTCATCCATTTGAGCTCTCTCCAGTCTCTCAAATTGTGTATTGTTTTGACTACCTACCAAATAATTTGGAATATATGTTTCAAACTCTCTTTTTAGGTACAATTTTTTATGTTAGATTAATTATACTTGGAATAAATAATTGGTGATTTATCTTGCTACTTATCACCATCAAAAGTGATCAACAAGGCTTTTAATCTGTGACCAGTTCAAGCCAGTTATTTAATCCATGTTGAACATTTTAATCCCATATATTTGCTTATCCTGTATGTTTGTGTCTGTCTTAGCTATAGACATAATGTGGGCTGTCTGGAAAGGAGACTCTCTGTAGGAGAGTCCCTGGAGTCCTCCCTTCCATGAGGCAGACCCTGAAGGGCTAAAGCTGGAAACTTGCCGATGACAAGCTGTCTTGGTGAGCGCGCCCTTAAAGGGGGCATGGACAGCGTCTCCATGTCCACCCCAACTCCAAATGCAAGGTACAGATAGATTGTCCCCCGGCCACAGATTAATCTGCATGTATTTCCCTAGACCTCCCTGTCTGCTTTCAGGCCCTGGCCCAGCTGACTGAGCTCTTTTGACACTGAAGTTTGAGTATATCCTGATCTTGGCCGGCTTTTCAGAGCACAGGGAACAATCAGTGCACTACTTTGGACTCTGCTCACTGGGAGAACTTCTTACTTCTGCCACAAAGGGCTTATGCAACCCACTTTGACTGCCACACCACATCATGTTAAACCTTCCGCATCCAGGGCTTGAGTTTTTAACTCCTGTGTTCCTTGGTTATAGAGAAAGCTCTATTAAGGTCATAAATGTGAATTGAGGGAATGTCTCAATGTGATCAAGGTAAGTGACTGGGGCAATTAGCCACTTAATTCATTCCATTTACATATGTCCTTCAAATGTGCTCCATCCTTGTCTCCAGTGTGCCATCTCCCTCAGATGATAGGTGGCTCCTTTGCATGCCTCGATTTATGTCTCGTTGGATCTGACCCAACACATGACAGGCAGTTCCAATTGCATAGTCACTGGATATTCCATTATTAGTTGATCTGTTACTACCAGGGCTTCCTAGCATATCAGAATTTTTTACAAAGAAATTACACACTTACACACACACACACACACACACACACACACACACATACATATTGCAAAAACCTAGGATATTTTTTTCCAGAATTATCTCGGTCTGAAATTCATTTCCATACTTTATGCTTTTTAAAGAGGAGTATGACATCCTTATCCTCCATGGACACTTTATAATCATTAGAGCTGCATGTCCCATGGACCAAGTTGTACACAATTTAAAATACAGATCATTCTCCTACTCTTGGTCCCACTCAAACAGGAAGCTTTGAAACTTACATGAGAAATGTAGTTTTTCAAAAGTTAATTAATTTCATGTTTCTAAATTACTCTTTCAAACTGGATACCTCTTTCTTAGTGTGTTATGCATTATTTTTTTAAATTTTTTTACTCTGGAAGAAATATCTCAGGATGCCAATGATTTTCAGACCTTAAAATTTCACACATTTTGGCACTCAGAATGCACGTTACATCTTGCTCTTCAGGCCCAATTATCTTAACATCGACAGTGCAAGAACAGCATGATATCATGCAGAATATTACTACGGTGACAGAGGAAAGTATTTAATCTATCCATGACTACAAGACAGTGAGCCCTTATTTTTGTCTTTCCATATAAAAGTTAAATGCTGGGCTGGGGATGTGGCTCAAGCAGTAGTGCGCTCGCCTGGCATGCGTGCGTGCGGCCCGGGTTCGATCCTCAGCACCACATACCAACAAAGATGTTGTGTCCCTCCGAGAACTAAAAAATAAATATTAAAAATTAAAAAAAAATAAAAATAAATAAAAGTTAAATGCTTTGGAGAGTCTCTACTGATGCAGATCGTGGCAATAATAACACTTAGCTAAGTTCTAGTAGTTTACCATCACCCCTAAAATCCATGCACCCCTAGGGTCCAAATAAACTAATTAAATGGAGATACAAAGAAAACTAGCATTTCTTTCTCACCTAAATATTTTAATCTTTGATAGTGGTATTAATCTCTGTGTTTCACCCTCAATAACAGTAAAGCTGCTACTGACCAGCAGGAGATTAGAGCTTCAGGGCTTTTACACAGTGTTTCTTACTCTAACAGACAGCTGTTATGTGTTTCCCAGACCAAGTGTGCACTGAAATACCGGGTAAAGGACAATGGGCTGTCTCCAAAGGCACAGTCTACCCATGGTGCCATGCACTTAGACCTGAACCCTATTTATCACCTAACTTCCATAATTGGAAGACTGTGTTGGTATTTTGGATAATCATTTTCAGAATGAACCCTGATAATATACTCAGGGAGGACTGGATACTCCCCATTCTCCAGAATATAGTTCTTTGTTAAAATGTTATGCCTCCTGCTACAGTTATGCAGCCACACCAACATTTATAGCAGTTCAATTCATAATAGCAAAGCTATGGAACCAACCTAAGTGCCCTTCAATAGGTGAATGGATAATGAAAATATGGTACATATACACAATGGAATATTACTGAGTCATAAAGAAGAATGAAATTACAACATTTGCTGGTAAATAGATGGAACTGCTGGAAACTACCATGCTAAGGGAAAGAGGCCAATCCCCCAAAACCAAAGGCCAAATGTTCTCTCTGATATTCAAATTCTAACACACAATAAGCTTGTGGGGTGTGGGGGAGTGAAGTTCACTAGATTAATAAAAAATAAAGGGAAGGGAGTGGGGATAGGAATAGAAAAGACAGTAGAATGAATTGGATGTAACTTTTCCTGTGTCCATGTCTGAATGCATGTAACTCCACATCCTGTACAACCACAAAAATGGGATCCTAATTAGAATAAATCATACTCCATGAATGTACAAAAATATGCCAAAATACACTCACTCTATAGTTGTGTTTATCTTTAAAAAAAGTAAGAAGAAAAAATTGCTAGGCATCCCTATAAGAAGTATTGGAGAATATTTAGAGTTCAATATAATACAACATTACAGAGTCTTTCTTGAATAGAATAAAGCCAATTTTTTGTTGCCAAACAAGGATCCTTATATTAGGAATTTTTAATATCTGTCTAATAAATGAGAGCTCATGTTTCTCTATTTCTGTAGCCAATGCCAGGATTTGGGGGTCCACCATCATCCCAGGCAGCCCTGTCTCACTGCTAGAAATAGCCTTCCACGTATCTCTGCACATGGAGGCGCCCTGGTTACCACATGGGTCTCTGGATTCATTTGGGATGAGACATAAGGAAGGTTTTCTGGCTCATGTCACAAGTCAGTGCTCTCACGCTCACTTCCTCAGGCTCCCAACCCTCTGTCAGTATTCTGCTTAAGCAGGTTTTGGTCTCTTCTATTGAGGTAAATATGCCATCATCTGAATCTCGCTTCAAGAGAGCCGTCCCAACAGGGCCTTTACACTAATTCCAGGAGTCCTGGCAAGAGATTTAAATCTGGTTAACCAGAACTCCGGAAAACTATTTCCCAGTTAAGATCTAGGTCTATATTCCTCTTGATATAGTTCTCTCAAAATCTACAGCCATTTAATTTGTTCTAATTATAATAGTTTATTTCTGAAAATGTTATGATAGATTATTTAATCCTTCCTTGTGCCAGGTATGACTTTGTTACTTCTCAGCCCTAAATCTCCCCCTCTTTGCCTTGCTTCCCTCTCCTGGAGCTAGAATCAGTGAATATCTCTTCTGGGCCATCTGGCATATTGTTGCGTTTTGTCAGTGCAGGGGTCTGGAGGGACCCTGCAGGTGGGTCTCACCCCTGGTTCTGCTTGCTCCCTTCATGCTCTGAAAATGTGCAGGCCAGCAGCACTCATGGCAATGCAGTGATTGGCAGGTGTTTCTTGCCAGTTCTTTCCCATGGTTTGCTACTCAGCCTGCTGGCAGGCTGGCAGAATGCTTCCTGTTCATCAAGATGCATCGAGTAGCTGTGAGCCAGCTCCAGCAAGGGGCAACCAGCTTCCCTCTTTACCACCCCATGATTTTTACTTGCCCACCCTGGCCACACAGCTGATAACCAAGTCTGCCTAAGTCTGGCAACTCAGTAAACATCTCCAGCATCATTGGGCAATAGCTGTACCCTAAGAGGGATCAAATCTCACCTTTGTGGAGGGATTCTCTTTCACATGTTCCATTCTTTCTTAGGTATGGTCTCTAAGCCTTAAGTATTTTGACATTTGATTTTACTCTTTTTAAATAGGTATTCTCTTTTTTCCTAATTGATATTTTTTTTTCATTACATTTTCCATATTTAAATTACTGGTGTGTTTTCTACAAACCAACTGGACTCTAAGTAAATATCCAAGGAGATAAATTCTGAGGAATGCTATTTTGAAATTAGTTCAGTCATGTTCAGCTGGCTGACTCCTTGCCAATGGATTGTTGAATGCTGGTAAACCATATGTACACATTCAACCTAGCACGTTGCGCCAAGCAATTCTAAGTCACTACACAAATTTACAGTCTAGTCAGAAGTGTATTTGAATTCTCATTACTCTACTTGCTTGCAAATACTTTCCTGGGTGTATCTTTTTTATTTTAGTCTTCCTAGTATATATTTAGTGGTATCTAATTATGCAAATTTTATTTAGATTGTGACTGATGAGGTTGAATACCTTTCATAAGCTTATTGACCATGTGAATATCTTTTGAAATGTTTTCTGTTTAACTATTTTGCCTACTTTCCCATTGTCTTGGCTGGTATTTTTCTTATGGATGTATATGACCTGTATTTATAGTTCATAATCTATAACTTTTATTAGTGGTATGTGTCACAGTTAATTTTCTTCAAGTTTGTGGAGATACAGTTTCGAAGAGTATAAAAATTCGGATGCTAAGATAAAATTCTTAAATTGAATTTGTAGAACGCAACACTCACCTGTATAACTGTAAGTTGATGGATATCATATGATGTTCATGAGCTATACTATATTCATTGATTAGAAACAAATCAACTCTCCCTATCTTATCTAGAAATTCAATAAAACCAAAGAAAATATCAACAGTCTTTTTTTTTTTCGAAACTAGTTGAAAGGTAATTCCAAAATTCATGTGGAAACATGAAAATCTTGAAGAAGGGTTTAATCTGCTAGATATGAAGACATACTCTAAAGGCACCACTAATTTATACACTGTGATTTTGGCACAAGCATACACAAATAGAGCTATGAAAATAACAGGGTAGTAACTGAGCCAGCCTTCTTTTTCTTAGAGTGGTTTTCATGATGAGATAAACTGTTTTGCAATTCTTTGACCTCTATTTATACAAAAATATTTGCTCTCTAAGCTTCTTCCAAATTTTATTTTATTTTATTTTTGCATCACAATTCTTAATACACATATATACCACAATTTATCATATCTCTGTTTGTATATAAGGTAAGTTGACACCAAATTCAAATCTTCATACATGTATTTCCAAATTTTAATCTATGTTGGCATCTTATGTTAATGCCCCCTCTATTCTGTAATTTTCACTAAATAGCATTCACTTAAGGTAGTTTTGAATAGTTCTTTGCATATGACTGTGATTCACAGAAAGAAGTTGTCCTTTGAAGACTACTGCATAATGTTTATTCTTACAGAAATTTCATGTGTATTATTTGTTAAATTGCTCCAAGACAGAATTTAACATGTCAATGTCCAAAACACAGTATATTCTCTCCACTTCCTTGAAAATAAATGAATTCTTTTTTGGGGTCATGATTGTGATGCTTTATCGGAGATTAAATTTAGTATCTTTCTGTTACTTTAGCAGTGTAATTGTGGTGGGTAAGAAGGGGGGGGGGCATTTCATTTGATTAGCTGTGTTCCTAATAAAAAGCATTGTGACAGACTTGTGAATTTTCAATGAAAGGAATATTTAATTTCCAGTAGCTAGTTTTATAGAGAATATTATTGTCCATTCATAGAGCACAGCAAGGGCCACTGTTAACAACATGCTTTCATCTGAAGACATTGTTCAGCTTTTGAGTTTACTTGAAAAGATCATGCTAGTTTTGGATGGTATTCCCTGCAGGAAAAATTGAAAACTCTGTTACAACCATCACCCCCATACATGTCAATTTTGATCCTGTTTTCTTCCCTGCTGATTAATGTAATTAATCATAAAAAAGAGTTTCATGATTTTTTTTCCCCTACAATTGAAGTCAATGTATTACTCAAATGATTTTAAATGCATCAATTCTCTTTTGAGTATGCTAGGTCTTTTTTTTTTTCCCCAATCTTTTCTTTTACTCGTTCATATTAATCTAAAATAGTTACCTTTTAAAAGAAATTATAAGTTATTTTTCCAATGAATCAAGGCAGGAACTAGAATGAAAGATGAGCTATTTTGGACTATGTAAGTGAAAAGAGTTTTTAACTCATGTTATTGAAATGTGCATTTCAGTTTACAAGTAAAAGAGTATTAGAATTTATGCAGCTGTTTTATACAGGTAGCTGTATGAAAGGAAGTGTTGGTGGACAAACTACCATGGTCTACTAGTGTCCTCAGGCCGTTACCCGCTGTTTACGGGTGACAAGTCCTTGTTTCCCGAATGCTGAAGTGTAACACCAGAGAAGCACTCGAGGCAAATGGAGAGTGGACAGTGGAAGGCTTTAGTACAGGACAGACAGTAGAAAAGACTTCTCCCCAAGGAAGAAGGGGACCCGAAAGGCAGAATCCTTGGAAGGGGGAGGTCTTCCCTTTTTTATAGCTCAGGTCTTCTTTTAGTCCTCCCACATTCTGGTCCTTTGTTTCCCTTTATTTTGCAATGATAGAATGCAGGTGGGAAGGCCCAAAGGTGGGAGATTGGGTGGGCTGGAGGAGTCATCTGGGCAGGAAGGGCCTGGGGTGGTTTGGATTAGCACCTCCCTTTTTGCAGGGAGCTGTTTCATGAGCAGTTCCTTAGGATGGGTTCTGGGCCTTGGGGACATTAACATTTCAATTTCCCCAAGTGCTGCCCTGGTTTCCTGGACTCCATACTTGATCTTGGCCTCCATTTTCTTTATCTTACTGGATATTAGACCCGATTTACCTAAGACACTAACTGTCTCTCTGTATATCTGGCTTCAAGGCTGGGAATCAGCAATTGCAGGCTGACAACTCATTCTTCTATAAGGGCATGGGCGATGGAAGATTTGCCTTTTCAGGGTGGAGAGCAGGCACGGTGGCTGCAGAAGGTCCTCCCTTTTTCTGGACCATGTAGGACTTCTGCAAGGGGCAGCAGATACTCTGGAGCTCCACTGGGGACTAATAGAGACGTCAGCCAGCCTTCTCCATGAGCTGGCAGATCTCCCCAATCCTGTTTCCTCTTGTGTCTCCACAATAAGCTCTCTGCGTCCCAGAGGACCCAACCTGTGCAAAGGAAATTTTTAAAATGTAGTAGAATTCTATTATAAATCAGAGACAGATGAGGTTAGACACAGAGACACAAAATTAAAGCAAAAGGGGGGGGGGGCATATGTTTATCTCTTAATATAAATTTGGTTGAAATGTGATGGTTACACTGATTACTGAGATCTCATTGAACACTGCTGACGTGTTCACATTTGCATGTACATTCTGAGTCACAATTTGGCTTCAAAGTTATGATTATAAGACAATGGATGATCAGGGCTGAAACTTATGTAAACTATTTTTCGTTGCTTTGTTGAGAAAATGCTCATGAGGAGAAAAAATAAGTTTTCATCTTATTATCAGTATAACAATAACGGAACAGGTAATTTTATTATTTTCAGAAATGGCTGATGAATATTTATTTAGTGAGAGAGAATATTCATCAAACTTTCAAACTTTTTCAGTAAGAAATCTAAAATTTTAATTTACAGGCTTGCCGTAATTTTTTGCTCAGTCACAATTGTAAATATGTGGACACAGGTTTCATTTACAAAAGTGTGTTTGAATTTTAAGATCCTTGTTTTAATCATAAGGAACCAAATTCAGAATTGCACAGATGAATCAGTATCTCCTTCAACAATATTATGATTGAATTATATACAAGATATTAATTTAAGTAATTGCTGATAGCTAACTCTTAATATCTACATCATCCCTAGTTTGATCTTTAGAGACAGCATTTTGAGATCTTCAGATGCATATCATAACAGGTAAGATGCATTATGAAAACTTTGCTAGTATAAAGCTTTCCCCTTGATTGCATTGAAGGAGTTGATGTGAGTCCCTGTTTGGGTACTCTGGTTGTGTCCTATGAATACACCTGTTCTTCCACTTTACCTCCCTATATTCTGAGTTCTGTAGCACAGGGCGGAGAAGTCATTCCAGGAAATACGAAAAACTTAATGCTTTTTATAGACTTTAGCATCTAGCCGAGATGTTTCTAACAGCTAAAACCCTTCTCTTCCCTTCTGTACACCTATAGGATATACTGCTCTCTCTCCAGTTGTCTCCTCCTTCCATGTCACCATGGTCCCTCCTCCTTCAGGAGGCTCCCTCCTACAGCATCACTTGGGACTTGCCTTCCTCTCCCCTGGCTCTTCTTAGGGGCTATCACTTACACTATGTGTTTCAGAGTTTGATAATCATCAACTCGGTACCTTTGTGCTATATTTTTCATAGTCCTTTAATTTTAAAAGTAACTAATATGTTCTCTTTTTTTTCTTTAAAATATTATAACTTCTCTCAGGATGAACTATTTCAAGTGTTTATTCTGAAACCACTATTTCCCCAAGTATTACAGTTTCCAGCAGGAACAAACTATGGCAACTATTTAAACATCCATGAGTATGTTTAAAGTTTAATAAATCTTTTATTACATTGAACTGGTAGTAAACCTATTGTAGGTAACACTGGTCTTAGGGTCATCTTACATTAATATGGCTGAACAAGTGGAGTGAGCCATTCACAGACTGTGAATTTCATATGTGTTTGTTTTCTATTAATAAAAATTTATATGTATGAGAGCCACTCCATTGAACAAGCTGAAGATTCAATAAAGAACAAAATAAAACACATTTATTTACTTTCATAGCCCTGGAATATAGTCAGAGCTACATTTGAGAAACCTTTACAAATGTATTGTCTTCTTTAATTCAAACATATTTTGGTTTCTTTGTTCTTTGTCCCTCTTCTTTGATCTCTCTGAATTCCACTGACCATATAAGCAGGATGTTTTGCATGGCTACCCATTTTTCCTTTTCTTTTTTTAGTACTGGGGATTGAACTCAGGGGCACTTGACCACTGAGTCACATCCCCAGCCCTACTTTGTATTTTATTTATAGATGGATTCTCACTGAGTTGCTGAGCACCTTGCCATTGCTGAGGCTGGCTTTGAACTAGCAATCCTCCTGCCGCAGCCTCCAGAGCTGCTGGGATTATAGGCATGCACTACTGTGCCTGTCATGGCTACCCATTTTTGTCTGAAATTGAAGAAACTATACATTTGTGTGGTCACATGTGAAACAGAGATAGGTTTAATTTGCAGAATATGCTCGAAGGGCGCTAAATTTTTATATGCTATTTTGAGAGTTAATAAAGAGTCCTTAGGGCAGCTCAGAGGTAGAGTGCTTGTCTAGCATGCACAATGCCTTAGATTTAATCCCTTACATGAGGGTGTTGGGGGGGGGCGAGAGTCTAAGGGGTTTAAAGACCAGAGATATTTAACAAAGTTACTCAATTATTTATTTAAGTACTAATTGTAAGTAAGGATTGTTTATGATTCACTTCAGCATTATGCATGTGTTTGCATTAGTGTGTGGGAATGATTTAATATAGATAAATGTATAATTTAATATTCAAGGCAATTTTTACCTTTCACTTGCTTAGCTGTGTGTTGTTTATTTACAAAGTAAATATATTGAGCCTCTACTCTGTGCCAATCACTGTTCCAAACTCTTAAAACATAATGGTGAATAAAAGAGGAAAAATAAATGTTTGCTTTCAGGGTCTATTTTGAGTTCTTGAAAATCTAAAACATTACAGACACTTGCGTAGAAGATGGTAAGATTCAAGTGCTATAATTCCAGAGGACATTGATCTGACAGAGCCATCTTGTTGGCATGGTATTCACCTCTTTCTAGTCCTAAGTGTGAAGTGTTTTAATCATCATGTAGACATGGTGTTTAGCAGGTCCATACCTTCCCACTAATAACTGATGTCTTTATCTCATGCCTAGTATTTGTGGGTAGCAACAGGTAAGAACATTTGTAAGTAACCAAGAACACTGTAGCATTTCACTAACATGTATGCCATATAAAAATGAAAGATGCTCAATCCATGATAGATAGATGATAGATTTGTAGGTGGATTCCAGGAACACAAATATGTAGTTAGGTGGACACGTGCCCAACTTTGTATAAGTGTGTGTGTGCGTATGTCCCACAAACTGATTGTATAGGCTCATAAATTAAAGAATAAGTAATTGTTTTCCTTCAGAACATTTCCCCCATAAGCCCACAAGAATACTGGCTTAAGGTGTAGCATTTCATGAAAGCTGAAATCCCATTCCTCTAGGCACATATGTGACCAATGCAATGGAAAAGGATGGATTCAATACAAATATTTCAGCAAGTTGTCAGCTTTGCTTACTTTTTGCTGAGCAGCCTCAGGGGCATAAGGGAAATAACTAAGAAAGGGTTGAGGGAATCAACACAAAGTGAAACAAGAGGGAGTCTGCCAATACTACTGCACTCTAATCTCAACACCGCCATTAATGAGAAAGCCCAGCGCTCAATTAGGAGAGTGTCAGTATATTTTTTTGAGAATTATTTCTCACACTTAGGTTTTTGATCAGCTACAGTATTCAGTTTTATTCTCTAAAAGTCAAACAAAAATGATGGGCTAATTTAACTAATATAAGTTGTAAGACTTTGGAGATAAGGAGATAATTATTGGGGAAAACTCTTTAGTGTTTTACACCTCTATTGAAACAATAGGTACAAGATTGATTATAAAAGTGAATGCATGTCATTCAATATTGTGGTTTATGTTCAATTTGCTAAGGATCAATTGCTACTCAGTTTGTTAAACAACCACAATACTTGGTTTTCACCCAACACTTGAATGTGTCCTGGCTGATGCAGTATTTTTCATAAGCAAAGCTTACGAGTAACTTGAAAACATCAAGAAGAAAAACTGGCTTGGTTTTTGAGTATTAGCCTGAGAAGAATGTTCAGCATAAGATGCCTTACATTAAGTAATCACAGGAATCTGCCTTGGGAAATAGAGCCTGAAGCAATGGGAAAAGTTTAGAAGTAACTAACAAAATCTCAGGGTGCAAGGACATCAGTGCTACATTTAGTGGTTGTCTTTCACTTTATAGTGCTGTTTCATAATTAATTTAATGGAGATAGTCATACCTACTATAGAATATAGTCCTTTTTTAGCATAAGCTCTTGATTAAAATTCAATACTTTTAGGAAAGTACTTTTATCATTAGTATACAGCTTGAAGAATTTTATGACTCTTCTGAAAGCCAGCACCCAATTTAAGGAATAGAGTTCTTACCAACTCTATAAAGCCCTTCCTATAATCCCTTCCAGCGTCTACCTACTCCCATCCTTAGCTACCAATTTTAGTAAGCTTGAAGTGAAGGTTCTGTGGTAGCCTGAACCATCCAAAACATTCATGCCTTAATCCATAGAATCTGTTCATGTTATATGGCAAGTGAGATTTTTGCAAATGTGGTTAAATTAAAGATCTTAAGATTATCCTGTATTATCAGGATAGGTCACAAGTACCCTTTTGTCAGAGAAACAAGGGGAAATTTGAAAAAAGTGGAAAATGTGGTGACGGAAGCATTAATTTGGAAGATGAGGAAGGAGATAAGACCCACCACGAATTCAGGAGGACTTCAATGACTAGAAAAGGGAACAGATTCTTCTCTGGAGTTTCCAGAAGGAATAAGTCCCGCCAACTCTTTAACTTGAGCTCAGTTAAACTGATTTTTAAAATTTTAGCCTTCAGAATAGTGAGAGAATAAATTTACACAGGTTGAAGCTACCAAGCTTATGGAAGTTTGTTTCAAGAGTCAAAGGAAATTAATACAAGCTCAGTTCATTTGGAGTTATCTATATGGCTTACAAGAAGCTCTTTACAGATATCTCTTCAGATATCTTTATAAATATATGACATTTCCCTGATGTTTATAACTGACCAGATTTGTTTATCATAAAAAGCTATTTAATATTTTCCATTTTTATTTGCATGATTTGGACTTGTATATGGATATCCAAATACAGATCCAGTATGAATACTTTCAATGAATAATTTTATCCAAATAGAAAAATACTCAATAAAGAATCTTTTTTTCCTTGCATTTCAGTGCCTCTGGTTATAAATCAGGTAGCCATATAAGATTAGATCTGTTTTTGGACTCTATTCTGTTTTCCTGGTAGATTTCTTTATTCCTCTGTCATGCAACACTGTATTCATTTCCATAGCTAGAGAATATATATATATATAGTTTGGGGGTAGGTATTGAGGATTGAACTCAGGGGAACTCAATCATTAAGCCACATCCCCAGCCCTATATTTCATTTTATTTAGAGACAAGGTCTCACTGAGTTGCTTAGCACCTCACTTTTGCTGAGGCTGACTTTGAACTCATGATCTTCCTGTCTCAGCCACCATGTGGTTCCATATATATGTGAAAAAGTAATCCACCAGCTTTCGTTTTCTTATTTTAAAATCTTTAGATGAGAAGAAATAAAGTACAACATTGAATATTTTAATTCACGAAAATGATAAGTCTTTGGAATTTTTAGGAATATTTTTTTTCCTTAGGAATGTTTTGTTCTTTTCCATATAAAAGTGTCTCAGTCCATTTTGTGCTGATGTTACAAAATATTACAGACTTGGTAATTTTTAATAAACAGAAATTTATTTCTCATAGATCTGGAAGATGGAAAGTCCAAGAGCAAAAGCCAGCATCTTGTTAGAGACATTTTTCCTTGCTGTTCCCCAGTGGAAGAGCAGAGAGAGGGGGAGAGAGACAGAGAGAGAGAGAGAGAGAGAGAGAGAGAGAGAGAGAGAGAGAGAGAGAGAGAGAGAGAGAGAGAGAGAGAGAGAGAGAGAGAGAGAGAGAGAGAGAGAGAGAATATAGAACTTGGTTCTACTATGTAATATTGTGTTACTAAGTCTCCAAAATACGCTTTTTGGAATGCATGTTTAATCCTTAGTTTTGACTAACAATATTTTTTTTTAGGAACTAATTCTGTGTATAATTTGATTTTTAAAAGATAGTCCACTTTAAATTTACTTTTAAACTTCTAATTTTCTGTTTGTTCTGTTTCAGAAATTAAGATTAAATTTTATGTTGGTATGCATGTAGATTTATATCCATGACCTTCAATAGTTTACTTGTTAATTCTAATAGTCTGTACACTCTTTTTGTTTCCTATGTACATTTTATCTTTTCATTTGGAAATAAGAACACTTTTTTTTATTCCTTCTTAATGTCTTCCTTTTTTAGATTTCTAGTACTTTCTAACATATGCAGTTCCATGTTCAATATATATATAATGATGTGTGGAGTCTTTGTATCATCGTCAATCACCGGGGACAAAGATTTCAATGTTTCCTCAGGTATGGTGTTTGCTATATTTGTTTAATTAATAGCTATTTAAAATGAAGGAGCTTCCCTTCTACTTACAACTAGCTAGATTTATATGTCATAAAATGCTGTTTTATTTTTCTATTTTATCTGCATGATTTTTTAAAAGAAGAATCCTATAGAAATAAGAAATGTCCCTTCTATTTCTAATTTTCTAACAATTATTTAGCAAAAATGGATAGTGAACATTTTCAGGTCCTTTTTCTCACTTCTATCATGATGATTTTATGGGGTTTTTAAAAATCTTCTTTTAAAATTTTCTCCTTTTTGTTTAACCTATTTGTGGGGATTTTTTCTTTCTTGATTTTTTTTTAGTGAATGATGTATTTATACTTTTGAAATAAATTTTTGCTATGACACTTAGTATTTTCAGTCTGAACAATTTGTATTCTTAACATGACATGTTTAATTGATGTACTATGACATCACAAAAAACTATATAAAAATCCCATAATTATATTCTATTTAATATTATCCTCTGAGTGGTTATATATTTTATTTTACATAAGTTATAAGGCCTCAAATAAATTGTCGTTTTTGTTTTAGGGAGTCAATAGTTTTTATATTAAAAAAAAAGAAGTCTCTCTTAGTTTGGGGCAAGACAGGAGTGTAGTTGTGGAGGAATCTCTTGTCCTTTCCTAGTATGGATGAGCCAAGGATCAATGTAAGGATGGTGTGCTTCTGAGTATGTTCATTAACATCTCATGATACATTTAGGAGTTTCCTAGTTACACATATGAAAACACCTCATGAATTTGAACCTTTATTTAAATACATGGTGCACTAACTAAAAAATCTATAAAAAATATAATAAACATCTTTAGAGTATAGGAAAGGAAAAAAGGGAGAGGGAAAGGGAAGTACTAAGGACCAATTTGAATCAAACTATTTTCCATTCTCCTATAATTATGTCAAAATCAACCTCAATATTATGTATAATCACTATTTAAAAAATGGCCTTGGGTATGCATGTGAAGCCAGCGGATCTACTGATTCCCTGATTGCATTTATTCCCCATGACTGGTACAATCCCCTACAACAGGACACTTCACGTCAACTCCAAGCCTGCATCCCCCCAGCCCTCAATATATTGAGTGCTTAGTGACCTGAGAAATGGCCATGGCTCCTTTTTGGGAAATGGTTAGGGTCTTTCCTTATAAGGTCTTGGCCACCTCTCCCTTCACTAGATCCTGGAACTAAAAACTGCCCAAACACAGAGATCTAGATACCCTCTGTTCCTTGCTTAATTACCCCTTTCCTTCAGCAGGCTCATTGGCTATCCGTCTGCAGATAATGTGCAGCTTCTAACGACTCAACTCATGGTTTTTGATCCTTCAGTGCAAAAGTGATATGCATTCAGTAGGAACCAGACTCCCTGTGTTAGGTCTTGATCTTTTCTTTGGCCAGTTCTCCGTGGTGGGATACACACCTGTGTTGCTGCACAGGACAGCAAGCTGATTGTGTTGAACCCTTCCCATCCTCAGAAATCTGCGGGATATTATTTTCATAGGAGTAGACAGTTATTCATGTTGTGGATTTGACATTCCTGCCTGCAGAACTTGAACCAAGATCATTACCTTAATCTTAAGAGGTGACTGAACCATAGGCATTGGGTGCCAGAGAAGGAGGTATGAGAGTGAGATCATCTGGTTGAGCCACAAATTCCATTATAGAGAAATTATTTGCTGCAGACTGTTAAACTGCAGAAGGCACAGCTGAAGCATCAAGAATGGAGGGTCATTTGCTGGAAATCCTGTGTCCCAGAATCAGGATTATTCCTAACATGTGGGGTCATGAGTGTCCCACTTATCATCACTCAAAATGTCCCAAATGGGCGACCTTGCGTCTCTCCTCTGCACCATCCTGGGTTCTGTACAGATAGGTGTCCTGGTCACCAGAGGGGATAATCTTTCTTCTTTTTTTTTTTTAAAGAAAGTGTGTGTGTGTGTGTGTGTGTGTGTGTGTGTGTGTGTGTGTGTATGAGAGAGAGAGAGAGAGAGAGAGAGAGAGAGAGAGAGAGAGAGAGAGAAAGAGAATTTTTTAATATTTATTTATTTTTTAGTTTTCGGTGGACACAACATCTTTGTTTATATGTGGTGCTGAGGATCGAACCCGGGCCTCATGCATGCCAGGTGAGCGCGCTACCGCTTGAGCCACATCCCCAGCCCCGGGGATAATCTTTCATCCAAGATTATAGCTAGGATTTTGGTGAACTCTTCAGGAGAGCAAAGATCATGAAAGGAATAACTCTCCCAGAAGGAAGAATAGGGGTACTCTTACAGAAGGGTGCAGGAGGAAAACAAATGGATGGTCTTGGTGCTCCATGGCATGACTGTGGCTGAACATGTGGTACAAATGTAGGAAATTCAGTGCAAGAAAATAATGTTGAACAGGCAACAGATTTGAGAGATGACAATGTGACTCATATCGTAGTGAACAAGTGAGTTAATAAGGTAAGTTGAAAGGAATTTAGAATAAGCAATGGAAAAGGGATACTGTCCATACACAATGGAATGAGCTCATGTGATTATGGAGACTGGTAAGCACAAAATCTTCAGGGAAGACCAGCAAAGCTAAAGAACCTGTTTTGTAGTTTATTGTGCAATGTTTAAATCACATTAAACACATCTGTCTCCTCATTCATCATTTCATTATGGTGAAAATTTTTAAACTCCTTTTTTTGGTTTTTGAAATGTACAGAACATTATTATTCATCACCATCCTACTGTGCAATATTCCTCCAGAACTTCATGCTCCTATCTGGCTGTAACTATGTATCCACTGACCAATGTTTCTCCCACCTTCCTTCTCCCCTACTTACCTCATTCCTTAGTAATCACCATTTTACTCTTGTAGATGATCAACTTTTAGATTCCACATGTAAGTGAGATCATGTGGTACTCATCATTCTGAGCCTCACTTATTTCACTAAACATGATGACCTCTGCTTCCATCCATGCTGTAAATGACAGGATTTCATTCTTTATTATGGCTGAATAGTATTCCATTGTTTATATGCACCACATTTTCTTTATCTGTTCACCAGTGGATGGAAATTCAGGTTTTTCCCCCCCTTTTTTGTGGCTATTTATTGATTACTTAGCATATTACTTTTATATAGTATTTTTAATTTTTTTCACATATTCAACTTATGAAGGGCTTATTTTGAACTTAATTTTATAAATTAAAAATACAAAGATACATAGAATTAGTATGTTGTCCAGGGTAAAATTACTAGGAAAAGATAGTTCAAATAATTCAAGTCAATAAAATTAAAATTTGACAAAGTGTACAACTTTCAGCATATTGGTCATTTTAACACTCCACACACAGTCCCCCAAAACCCTGTTGTCAATTACCTTTATTATGTTTGAAGGAACAATTTCTTAAAGTGTTCCTTAGGGCTGGTTGAGGCCAGATTATGTTGATTTTGGCTGGAGAATTTGACAAGTACATACATATAAGCACACTTCATACAAACTACTTCAGCTGGTCATAAAACAGGAATGAAGAAAGTAATGTGGAGGCAAAAGAAGAAAGAGAACATGTCCCTGAACCAAGAAGAGTGTACACAGTAAATTATGAATTTGGTAAGCATTAGTGCCCAGGAGGTCAGGAAGGGCTCATGAAAGCAATGACCTCCGCATTCTGTGTATGCTCAGTATGCTCAGGACTGCTAGCAGTGCAGAAATGGGGGGCAGCGTGATGGGGCCTTGGATCAGGTGTGCTGAGGGCTGAGCTATTGAGAATTGAGCTATTATAAGCATTGAAGTGGCTGTGTTACTGTAGTGTGCTGATTTCAAATCCTTTGGGTATAAACTGAGGAATGAGATAGCTGGGTCAAATGGGTTCAAGATCCATGTCTTAGGGAATATACATTAGGAGCTCTCCATATTGACTAATGCAATTTTTGACCTTATCACTACATAGAACCACACTCTGAGAGTTCCATCATGAAGAAACTAACAATATAGGGCCAATGTACCATGCGTAAACTGGTCACGATGACAGGCAGGAAGAGCCATTATGATAGGGCTATCTGAAACTCTGGGCAGTCAAATAAACCATAGGTTGACAAACCGCCAAAATGGAAAAGAATGTCCTGGGAGAATCCCCAACTAATGACTTTGAGGCTCAAGCAATTACTTACAAGCTATCAGTGTGCTATCAGTAGAAGTAAGAGCTCATCTGAAGGTCAAGATAGTAAAATATGTTTATGAGTGTGTTTTCTGTGAATTCAACTGAGGGCTATTTGAAATTAGCACAGCCATATGAAAATGATAAAGAAATTATAATGAACCGAGAGTAAGACTTTTGGAGAGTGTAGCTGAAATGCATAAGGATGCAGTCATTTGTGGAAATCATAACATTAATTGTGGCTCATGTGGTTCATTGTGGCTCATGGCTTGGGGGGTTAAGTTACCTATGCAAAGGCAAATCTGTTTGCACTGAGCAATGGGGAATGGCAGAATGGCTTTGATTAAATACTGTCATTGGAATATTGGTGTGAAGATTGCTTTGGCAATTTCATTTGCGATGAATTGACCTCCTATTGTGACTCAGAAAAGATTGAATTTCAAAGTCTTGTTGTTTACACACTAAAGAACTCTTCCTCAAAGTAAGTTCAAGGTGAAAAGTCTTCTCCTTAATCCTAGCTGCAAGAGTGAATTATGTTGGAAGAAAGGTAGGGCATAGATGATATATTTTTGTTATCTCCAGGTTTATTGTGAATGCAAGGTAGACTGACTGGGGTCATTTAAATTTTGTGTTCACTCCTCATAGCCATCTCTTTTTGGTGGAATCATAAATGGTTTACTTAAGTAGAATCACTGTTATTAACCCATGCTTGTATTGTAGAAGTATTGTGCTTCAGCAGGTTTTTGACAAGTAATTTTTCTTTAAAAAATTAAAGCTATTTGACAGTTTTTCTCAAAGACCATGTCTGTATTTGGCAATGTGAACTAGAGAACTAAACTTCTGCTATTGAATTCAGTAAGCAATAATTATAAATGAAGACCAATTTTGTCTTTCAAAATTGAACAGGAATTTATACTGTTCTCTTTTCCAGCCCTTGAATTTTTTCTGAACAAATGCTCACAATTTTAGTAGAAGGTCCCCTCCATTTTGAATAAAACTTATTTCTTCAGAGGCCCAAATAACCAGGGATGTTCTATTTAATAATGAAAATGATGAAGAAAAGGGTTAAAAATTCCAAGAGAAGCTGGATGTGGTCTGTAATCCCAGCAGCTCCTCAGGCTGAGACTGCAGGATCCTGAGTTCAAAGCCAGCCTAAGCAATGGGGAGTTCAAAGCCAGCCTCAGCAATGGGGAGTTCAAAGCCAGCCTCAGCAATGGGGAGGCACTAAGCAATTCAGTGAAACCCTGTCTCCAAATAAAATAAAATAGGGCTGGGGATGTGGTTCAGTGGTCAAGTGCCCTTGAGTTCAATCCCTGGTACCAAGAAAAAAAATTCCAAGAGAATTATGTGTATTTTAACTAAGGTAGTTAGTGCATGTATGCATACTTGAGCCCATTAGAAAGTGATTTTAGAATGTTTGCTTGATTAATTTGTGTAATATACCTCCCCACCAATGTAAAGCATTTTGAACTGAATCACTCAACTCCTTGTATTAGAAGCTGATGACATTCCATACATAACTTTGCTGGAATATAATAAGCAAAGGGACAGCCAGCGTCAGTTCTTCCAAGAACACAGGCACACTTCAACCTTGGGACTTCCATATTTGCTGTTCCCCGAGCATTTATCTATCCATATAGCCCCTCCGGTTCTTTACTCCAAAATAGTCTTCTCCTTCAAATTTCCAGGGAGTACCATCTATAAAACTCTAGCTTATTAGCTATGGCACAGAAATTTATAACCCTATTGTCCAATTTTTTACATGTTACTGATTACATACACATATTTGTGTTAGTGAATGTTGCATTGCTATAATCAAATTACTCAATAAGAACAGCTTAGAGGAAGAAATGTTCATTGTGGCTCATGGTTTGGGAGGTTCAGTGCATGTTTGGTGGACTCTTTTGCTCTGGGCCTGAGGTGAGGCGGAACATCATGGCCAGAGGGATCAGTGAAAGAAAGTTCATGATACACAGGAGACACAGAGAGAGAAAGAGCAAGGAGCCAGGGACAAAGTATGTAAATCCCCAAGGCAATGCACCCAGTGACTCACTTCCTCCAGGCCTGCCCCACCTGTCTACAGTTACCACCCAGTTGTTCCATTCTATTTATTAATCCATCACGTGGATCATTCCACCGATTAGTTTACCAAACTCATGATCTAATATCTTGGCCCTGGACATTATTGCATTAACACAGGAACATTGTGGGGACACTTCATATCTAAACTATAACAATATCCCATCCAAGCCCCCCAAAACCTCATGTCCATTTCACAATTTAGTTCACCTCCAAGAGTCCTTAGAGACTTAACAGTTCCAGCATTGCCCAAAAGTCCAAGTCCAAACTCACCTGCTAGATACAGGCAAACTCTGGCTGTGAACCCCTTTAAAGATCAAAAAGCAAAGTAGAGATATTTAATAAATAATGATGTTTGGAAATCATCATCCCTGTAAAAGGGAGAAATAGGAAGATAAAAAGAAGGGATAAAAAGAAGTCCATCAGGACAGTCAAGCCTTGCAGCTATCTGTCTCCAGCTCTGGGACACATGGTGGTGTGCCGTGTGATCTCCAAAGAACTTGGGAAATTCCTCCTCTTTAACCTTGTCACTGAAACCCATGTAGCCTCTCAGGCTGGCTCTGTTGGAGCCAGCAGCTTCCCTCAGCAGATAATCCATGTAACTGGCATCTCTTTATCCTTGGGGTCTACGCTCCAACTTTGGGTTCACCTTTGCAGATCCATGCATCCTCCTCAGAGATTCTTGCAGGCATTCCAGCCCTCTGGCACTTTGTCTGGCCTTCCATACTTTCCTTTGAAATCTCACCAGGAGCCTCCATTACTGTTCCACTCCAGGCACCTGCATTCCTACAGAACCAGCACTGGATGGGCGATGACAAGGGCTGCCACCAGCTTGAGCAGTAGCTAGTGTGCATAGTTTCATGCCCATTGAAAACCCTCCGACTGTTTTGGCCTCGGAGTTGGAAAGCAGAATATGTTGCCTATGTGGGGGGCTCTGGGGGTGGGGGCTTTAGCACACTGAATCCAGATATTTGTGGTTAGAACACTAGCCACACTCAGCCCATAACCATGGCAACCTGGCCACCCTCAGGTACACAGCATGTTCCTTTTCCTTCTGCTCTTTTGCTGCTGACCTCTTAGCCCATTGGTTGCTGCTCCTAAGGGTGTTGCTAGCTCAATGGATTATTATGGCCATCAGCTAATTTGCCCAGTAAGAGTTTATGCATAAAAGGATTGCCTATGCAATAATAAAGTGGATCAAGTTCTCTGAATCTGGTCTCCAGAGGTCTCCTTTCAACTCGGTCACCACACCCTCCTCAGCTATTCAGTGGGCTTTGGCTGGACCCAGTGAGCCCATGACCAATACAGTGAGATACAGAATTAATTAACCACCACAAGTATCTTCCTTTGCCATGGTTTATAGTCATGCTCACTCCCTTACCCTTGCCATCCTTAATCCCTGGCAATCAGCAAAGCTTTTCTATAATTTTGTCACTTCAAAAATGTTATTTAAGTGGAATCATGTTGCAGGGGCCTTTTTAGTTTTCTTGGTTTTTTTGTTTGTTTGTTTGTTGTTTTGTAAGGGTCCAGCGGAGCATCGGAGAAAGAGACCACACAAGAGACTGGCTCCATGCAATTGGCAAAAGGGAATTTATTGGGGATCCATTCCAGCGCGCTGGGGCTCCGTGCTCACTCAAGAAGGGAGAGCAGCCCAGAGCCCAGAGCTGAGGCCAAGCAGAGCTTAAGTACACTTTCTGGAGAGGGCGGTGGGCTTTGCATACATCAGAACAAATCATCATGAGGCGCAGGAAAATTGAACAACAACTCTGAGAGGTGATTAGCACATTCATTGGCGGGAACAGGTCGGGCGGGGGTGATTGGTCATTCCTAAGCGGGTTACACATTCAAACTGATTGGTTCAGGCCCTGTGACAAACTGCACAGGGCCCTAGGCTAGATGGCCAGTAGGGCATTGTCTTAACTATCTCAGGAATCTGGGTGTAGCGGAGGAACTTTGTGATGCCCGGGTCTTTTACATTTTAATTTTACAGTTTATAATCAGCTTAGAAATTTTACCCTTACAGTTTGTTTTACACTTGTAATGCCCTGGAAACTCTTTTAAGTTATTACATGAGTCAGGTCTCTGTGCTTCTGTATTGCTGAGTAGCATTTCATAGCCTGTATATATAATCAGTTTACTTAGTCATTCACTAATTGGAAGACAGTTTGCTGGTGTCCAGGTTCTGGCTGTTACATTACAAGGCTGTTATGAGCATTCGATACAAAGCCATAGGGACATAAGTTTCCATTTGCCTTGAATAAATGTTTGGAATTATAATCTTTGGGCCTTATGGTAAATATATGTTCAGGGTTTCAAGGAAAATGTCAAGTGATTTTCCTAACAGTTGTTCCATTTTGTATTCCCCCCACACACACAAAAAAATGAATTAGAGATCAAGTTTGTTTACATCCTCACAAATTTATCTGCATTGGTATCATAATATTTTATTTTAGTTGTTAGAATCGGCATGCACCACTATCTCATCATGGATTTAATTTGAACCTCACTAATGGATATTGATTAAAAACATGTTTCATTATTTTCCATTTGTGTATCCTCTGATACCGTTTCCTTCATCATGGCTTTTACTCAGTGTGTGTGTGTGTGTGTGTGTGTGTGTGTGTGTGTGTGTGCGCGCGCGCACGCGCATTACTCTAGAGTTTTGAGAGTCCTTTATGTAGTGTAGATATGAGTATTTGAGAATTTTGTCAGCTATGTAGTTTGAAATTACTTTTCAGCCTTCCTTTTCATTCCCTTAATAAGGAATTTCATGGGGAAAAAATCTTACGGAGTTTAATACATATAGATTTCTTTAATGGGTTGTGATTTGGGTTTCATGTCTAAATATTCTTTTCCAGGCCCTAAGTTCTGAAAATTTTCTCCTACATTTTGATTAAATGTTTTCTGATACATTTATGATTCACTTTCAGTGATTGCCTGAACTGTAAAGTGTAGGAAAAAGTTATTTTTTTCCTCTATGGATATTCAATTACTTTACTACCATTCGTTGCAAAGATTATAACTCTTCCTATAATTTACTTTCAATCTTTTGTCAAAAATCCTTTGGCTGTACTTACATGATTCTGTACATGGATTTTTTTTTTATTCTTTTTCCCTGTTCTGTGTCTGTCCTTCCATGGTTACTCTACAGTCTGGATTAGTGCAACCCCATCATAAAACTTGAAATTTGGTACATTGATTTCTCCCACTTTATTCTAGCTTACAATATTTTTAAATCTATTCTGATTCTTTTACCTTTCCATATAAATTTCAGAAGAATGTTGACTACACTTAAAAACAATCTCACCAGGATTTTCATAGGAATTGTTTTATACATGCATATCAGTTTGGGTAGAACTAACAATTTTTCTAAATGGAACCTTCAATTCTTTGAGTATAATAGGTCTCCAAAATTCATATCTTCTTTTATTTTAATAAGCATTATGCTGTTTTTCTGATTAAGTTTTGTGGATCTTTTTAGAATCTCATTCAAGTATTTAATTTTCTGAGCCTTTGTAAGTGGTATTTGGAAGTACAGTTGATATTTGTGTATTAATCTTGGATCCTATAATATGTGCAATCTAACTTAGTTTATTTATTAACTTAGGGTTTTGTTTCGATTTAGTTTCCTGGGGATTTACCATATAAACACATTATGTTCAAATACAGTTTTATTTCTTCCTTAGGATAATTTCTTCATAGTTACTGAGATGTTTATGATATCTATTAAATATCTTGATAAAGTTTATGTTTCTTAATGAATTTATTCCTTTCATCTAAGTTATCAAATTTACATGGGTAGGAATATTTCATTATTACTTTATCATGCTTTTGAGCTTTTGAGATCTTTAGGATCTCTCTGATTTTATTCTGAAAATTGTAAATTATAAATGAATTTACAAATTATAAATCTTTGCCTTCCCTTCTAGTTTCCCAGTCTTGTTACAGGTTTGTTAATTTTATGAATTTTTCAGAACTCTTTGCTTAGATTTTCTCTAGTATTTTGGTTTAAATTTTTACGTCTGTTTGCACATATATTTATTATTCTATTCTTTATGCTTCATTTGTTTCTTTATTTGATTCTTCAGGTGAGAGTTTACATTATAAATTTGATACTTTCCTTCTTAAAATATGATCATTTATATTTAAAAATATCTGCATATTACATTTTCATCCCGGCATTGCTTTAGTTGTGTTCCACATTTTGATGTGTGGATTTTGTTTTCATTCACTTCAATGCATGTTCCATTTTCTTCATAGATTCCCCTTTTATCCAGTGGATTAGCAGGAAGTATATTGCTTAATTTCCAAGCATTTGGAAGTTGTATATTATCTCTTGTTGATTTCTAGTCTGATTGCAACGCACTCGGAGAACGTAAAATATTTTTACTTCAAATATTGTAAATGTGTTGAAGTCTGTTTTATGGACTCAGTGTTACAATTTGGTATTGGAGCATAGGTTTGGGAGGCCACCAGTCATGTGACCAGCATTTTCCTTTCCTGATTGGTGAGGCTCTGTCAGTCACTTCCCGTGATCTGGCCACATCAAAGTGTCTGTAGATGGTGGCCCCGATTTTGAAAGTCGCAAAAATGTCCCCAAATGTGTCTTCATGAATGGGCGTGCCTTCCTACCTCCTCAGGGATCAAATTACCTTACCTGTCCTTGTAACCCCGCCCCTCTTGATTTTTATAGATGGAATAAAAGGCCACTCCTGGATGTGCTTGCTCTCTCTCACCAGCCTCTCGTGACATTCCTCGCTATACCTTTGGGGAGCTTGAGGTGGAGGGCAGAGGAGCCGTCCTGGGACTTCAATTAAAAGGTAAATAGTGTGTCTGCATTTTATTTGATACCTTGGGAAATTCACTTAGTTTAGCTGCCCGCCCTGGTTGGGGGCAGTACGTAGGTACTTGGAAAGGATGGATTCTCGTGTGTGCAGGTGAAGTTTTCTATAATATGAATTACATACTGTTGAGTGATGGTATTGTTGAATTCTGTATCCTTCCTGAATTCTCTTTCAGAGATTACCCTAACAGGTTTTAGAGAAGCATGCTGAAACCTCAACTATAATTGAAGAATTCTCAATTTCTCCCTTCTGTTCTACAGCTATTGCTTCACATAGTTTTGCAATGTTTCTTTCTTTCTTTCTTTCTTTTTTTTTTTTGTTGTTGTTGTTGTTGTTCATTTAGGATTGCTATATTTCCTTGGTGAACTGATCCTCTTAGCAGGTTTACTGTCCATTTGGTTTCTGGTAATTTTCTCTCATCCAAAGTCTGCTTTCTTTGATATTAATGTAAGGATTTCAGTTAACATTCCTCAATTTACTTTTAACCTGCCTGTATTATCGTACATGAAGTGAGTTTACTACATGGACAGCCTTTGCTGGGGTAATGTTGTCAACCACCCTGATGTTCTCTTTTCTTGGGTATTTATACCATTCACACTTAATATAATCATGGATAACTTTAAATAAAACTTTACTCTGTCACTTTGCTTTTTTGTTTCTCTGTTTGTTTTACTTGTTTTATGGATTACATTGGCAATTTTTATAATTCTATTTTAATCTATACATAAAATTTTTATTTTTAGTGTATTTAATTTTAGAGATGTTTTGCTCTAGATTTAGCTATTACATATGTACTTATTTTATATACACATATAAATATATATACCTATTGTATCTGTATATATTATAGCCATACTGAATTCATCTATATGCTTATTTATGATATTCCTTCTTTGTTTTTGATATTCTGTGGATTCATCTTTGATGATTTCTTTTCTATTTAAATAGAGAACTCTCTTTTGCTATTGTCTTGGTGACAAATTCTCGTAGCTTTCTTTCATCTGATCACACAGTGATTTCTTTTCCATTTTTAAAATATATTTTCTGACTCTTTTCAAGATTCTTGGGGGGGATTTTGTCTTCAGTTTTCAAGAGTTTAATGTGGTATGTCTAGCCATAATCGATCCTGTTTGATGTCACATAGCTCCTTAAATCTTTAGGTTTTGCTTTTTACCAAATTAGTTTTCACTCATTATTTTATTGAAATGTTTTTTGAGTCCTGCTCACTTTTTTTCTCTCCTTCTTGGATTTTACATCCTTATTAAAGTCCCACATGTCCTTCAGGATTCTGTTTTTTAGATTTAGTAATTTATATTATTCTGATTTCTACTTGAAAGTTTCTTCCCTCTGCCCCATTCATTTGGCTATTGGTTTCATCTATTTTGTTTTTAAATTTCTGGGTTTTTTTTTTTTGCCCTAAAATTTCCATTTGTTTTTTTCCTTGTGTCTTTTATTTCTTTATGTTTACTTCCTATTTATTTTATGACATATTATTTGTAGTTTTCTTTGTTTCAAAGGAGGAATCACCTCAGTACTTCAAGGTTTCCCACTTAGCTTCCATTGGTACCCAAAGTGGAGAGAAGACCCTTTTAAACGCTGGGCAGGGAGAGAGTTCAGGCTGCCTTGGAGGCCGCTTTGGAGGCCACCATGACTGTGAGGGGAGAGATCCTTGGCCCCTTCTTTCAACCTTAGCTCCGTGGACACTGTGTGGGTTGGGATCATTACTGCTAGAAGGGAGTTGGGTCCCAACGTTTCAGTATCCTCCTTTGATACAACCTTAGGAAGAAGAGGGCTGCCTTGTTAGGACTCCCTGAGGCCGACTTCAGTCTCACCATGGAGTTCAAGGGACACCGTGGGGAAGCTTATGTCTGTACCTGCTGGTTGTTTTCATGTTCCAGCTTCTTCAGAACTTAGTTTGGTTTACGTATGCTAAAATGAAAACCCCAGGGACTCGTCGCCATATATATTATTGTCAAGGTCCAAGTCTCCACCTTCCAAATTCTTATTTATTTATTTGTTTTTTCAGGTAAGTATACACAGTGCTCAGGGTTTTAGCTTAAGTCCCAACATAAGGAATAGGAAAAAGTGCTTCTGCTCCATGTTGTCCGTGAGTGGAAAATCTCACAAGATGGAATTTCAACTACCTTAATAAACAAACCACAATGAAAATAATTGCAAAAAGTAAATAATGTGTAGAGTTTCCATCTGAGTTCTGTGTAGGTCAGCTCAAAAAAAGTTGGTGAACCAACTAATAAAATACTAAGATAAATACAGTGGCCATTGATATTTAAGCATATTTCTAAAAATTCTTTTCTGTTCATATTTTCCCACTATTCTCATAATCTACAACATTTCACAGATCATCCAAATTAGGGCCAATATAATCTTATCCAATAGTTACTCCTTTTTTTGTAGCAACTTGACTAATCAATACAGGAAGTCTTCCCACAAGTATACTCTTAAAACTATTTTGGGGGTGCTATGGAGGCATTTTTATTTGCCAGGAAAAAGAAATATTTGAGGTGTGTGTATGTGTGTGTGTGTGTGTGTGTGTGTGTGTGTGCGCGCGTGTGTGCATGTTAATGTTAGAACTGTAGTTAATGGGGAATTAAGAAAGGATAGCCTATATAATACTAGAAATAAATGAGGATCCTGTGCATGATTAACTTGAAAGTAATGGTTTATTGAACCTGTATTACCATTATCTGTAATGGTACATATCCTGCTGGAGAACCTCAGTTTAATCAATCAACTACTTTTCACTAGTATAGTCAAGGTTGAAACTGGAACCTTCTTCATTTTTTATACTTGAGTGAACACGTATGAAAGTTTCTCTTGGGGATAACCTAGAAGTAAGATTATTGAGTGCTATGGAATCAGTCTCTTCAACATTATTAGATAATCCCAAGTTAGGTTCTATAGTGGTTATTTTTGGATTGGTCTATAAAAATTCTAAAAAAATTTTCCTTCATGTGATATCCAGATCAGCGCTTTGGGCTAACTTTCCACTTTCTGCTGAATATGATGAACTTGAAATAGTATATCGTGTTTTAAAAATATTTGCATTCTTCTAATTGTTCACGAGATGAAGCATGTCTCCAAGCATGCATGACTCATTTCAATTTCTTTTAACTACTCTGTTTAGGTGATTTGCTATTTTTTTGTAATGATTTTTTTTCTTAATGATTGGTATGTCTTTCTATTTTCTGTCCAGTAATCATTTAAGGAGGCAATACGTATTAAGGATGTCTGTTTTGCCATGTGTAATTTGTGTTTTCACTTTGTGTGTGGAATATTTTTCACATTTTAATGCAATTAAATGTATTACTGTTTTGTTTTATGGTATGTGTTTTCTGAACTGCCTCCTCAAAATATCTTCTCTTGATTTGAGATCATAAAGAAGTTTTTCTGCATTTATTTCTAAAATTGTGGAGCTTTGTTTTTTGCCTTGAATTTTAAATCCATTTGGAGTTTATTTTCATAGGTGGTATTAATATGAGGCCTTTGAATCAATTTTCTATTGGTGTATTAAAATTAACACTAATAGCAACTTAAAAAAAATAAATCATCCATTTATCATGACCCAGTGCACAGGTAAGGAGTCTGAGTGCCATGGCTGACCCTCTTACGGGAGTCTCACAGGCTGAGATCCAGGTCACTGCTGTGGGCTTTACTCTGTAGGCTCTGGGGAGGAATGTGCTTCCAGCTCCTTAGACTTATGAGAAGGACACATTAAAACTGTTTTTCAGGACCAAGGTCCTCATCTTTTCTTCATTGTCATCTGAGGATCCCTTGCAGCTTCTAAAGGCCATGTAGGTCATGAAGATACTTCTTACATGAACTTCTTCATTCTCAAACCACAATGGGGCATCTCTCTGTGTATCAGTCTCTCTCATCATATCCTTCTTCCATGTGTATTTCTCTGACATCTTTTACTATCTTCCAGAAAACAGTTCTGCCTCTAAGTATTTCACTTATTTAGACTTGGTGAAACTATGTAATCACTTGTTACAAGATCACTTGACTAGTACACAGAGACACAACGGAATATTATTCAGCCATAAAGAAGAATGAAATTATGGCATTTGCCAGTAAATGGATGGAAATGGAGGTTTATAATGCTAAATAAAATAAGCCAAGCCCCCAAAACCAAAGGCATAATTTCTCTCTGATATACAATTGCACACAATAATCAGGGATGGTGGTGGTAAGAATGGAAATTCATTGGATTAGAAAAAGGGGAATGAAGGGGAGTGAAGGGAATGGGTATAGGGAAGACAGTACGATGGATCAGACATAACTTTCCTATGTTCATGTATGAATACACCACAATGAAACTCCACATCATGTCCAACCATAAGAATGTGAAGTTACACATGTATGTATGATATGTCAATACACATTTTATTGTCATGTATGACTAAAAAGAACAAATAAAAAATTAAGACAAAAAAATAAAAGACCCACTGATAAGTGACATTTTAAATTACATCTGAACAATGCCACTTATCACAAAATGTAACTGAATAATGGAAGTCTTGCTGAGAAGTGGTCATGCAGACCATCTTGGAAATTTCTTTCATGTCTTCTGTTTGTGTCTTCCCAACAGCGAACCAAAAGAGAAAACCAGAAATTGTCTCTGGTCACATACTCCCTACAATCACAGAAAAAATATATTAACATAGTACTTTTTAAAATTTGTACTTAAATTTTTTTTATGTAGTTAAGGCTATAATACAATCTGTTTCATACTGAATATAAGGTAGTAACTCCGTTGTAAGCACAGTGGTAGGCTAGGAAAGAGAGACCAGATGTATGTGTGCATTTAGCATTCTCAGAAATTAGGCACCTATAGAAAGCTTTAAACTTTTCTTGTTTTCAATTCTAGCAAGTGCAGTCAAGTGGATTTCTGTAATAGACTTGCAGATCTCTGGAGCTCTTTAAATTACTGTTTTGATTTTATATAAAGTGAACACTGCCTGCAACAGTGGCCTTAGGAGAATTTCTCTGACGATATATCCTCAAACCTTGACTTAATAAAATCACTGAAATAAGTGAGCTCCAATTTAATTCTAAATTAAATTATGTGCCTTTTCAATTGAACGATTGGTGTATATATACATATATATAAAAACATAATTTATATTAATATAGAATTATTTTTTCCTACTTATTTCTTGGTTCTCAGGGACTTCTCTTTCTTTAGACACAGACCCTAGAAATCAACAAGCTGGCATCACATTTCGATGTGAAGTTCATAAACCTATGAAGGTGATCTGACTTACTTGCCTAAAAGATGCTGAACCGAATCTCAGATTTCAGCTGTGTGGCTCCCTTGTCTTTGGTGACACTGGGCAAGCTCACCAGCCTTTAAGTTTACCAACACAGCAAAAATTAGAGGATTATAAATCATGAATTAAAATTCTAGGAGATTGAGTGAATACTCGGGGCAAATAATGTCATGTTAAGAAAAGTTCTCAACTTGTTTTGTTCTCATTTCCAAACATGAGTAGAAAATAAATCTCTCTCTAGCTAACGTGGTTTCTTAGTCTTTTCAAGCTTTTTCTTTTAATGTTTATCTGAATTCAATACACATTTAACGGAACCGTGGTGGTGACACAGCTTGCCTTTCTGGTCCCGACTTTCCTGTTCATAACTGATGTCGGTGTCTCTATGGTATTCCAAGCAATGGGACTTTTTACATATTTTATTCATATAATCACTGCAAACAAATATAATGGGCCTTTAATGATGAAGCCCGTTTGCTTCTTCCTCTGGAGTGCTGTGTGCTCTCCTTTTCTTTGGATTCCCTGGAAGGTGAACTTACCGCTCTTTGAAGTTTCTCTGAAACTTTTCTCCATAATTCCATCTATTCTGCAAACTCCCACTGAGACCATCCTCACCTCACAGGCTTATCTCTTCCGTACAGCCATGAATTAGGTTTTCGTGAGTAGGGCTGCTGCTTCAGTTAGCCCTGGAAATGAACATATTGGCTTAACACTATTGAGAGCCCACTAAAAATAGCATGCATGTTACCATATAATTAGCCCTACATGGAGCCAGGGCTAAATTATGACCCAATTAATAAGGGATAGATAAGGAGCGGTTGATGCAGGAAAAGATTCACGAACATCTGTCGCCCCATCCTCCAGAGTTATTGATCTATCCTGCTGGAGCAGTTTAATAGAGGAACTTGTCACTCACCACAATTAATGGGAAAGTGGTATAAAGAAATAGATTAGGAACCCAAAGCCAGGAAGCTTTTCGATGCATCTATGAACTTGAAACAAGGAGCTGTCGATAGCAATGGGAAGACTCCTTTCAAAGGAAAAATTAGGAAGTCTTGAAGATTGAGTAGACAGGAGCATACTGGGGGACAGAAGAGCAAAAGACAACCACGTGTTCTGTTCTTATGTGATCAAGAAAAATAGGAAGCCATGGCAAAACAGGAAACTCTGCACAGCACTTGGCTTGGGAAAGGAGAAGGCGAACTCGTTCAGAGGTTTATTGGTTAGGAGACATGCTGGTAAAAGAGAAAGTCGTATTAAGTCCTAATCACTTAGGAAGGAAATCTGAAACAAGACTTCCTTTAATGGAATAGCAGCGGATCTCTAAGGTGAATGCAGGTTATCATCAAAAGTGAATCTATTTTTCATTTTCATTTGTTCTTTTTAGTTATAGAAGATGGTAGAGTGTATATTATCATACATTTATACAAACACGGAGCACATCTTATTCCAATTAGGATCCCAGTCTTGTGATTGCACATCATAGGAGATTCACTGTGGTGTATTCACAGATGAACATAGGAAAGTTATGTCAGATGCCTCCCACCATCTTTGCTATTTCTGTCCCCACTCCCTTCTCTTCATTCTCCTTTGTCTAGTCCACTGAACTTCTGTTGTGTGTTAGCATCCACATATCAGAAAGAACATTTAACTTTTGGTTTGGGGGGATTGGCTGATTTTGCTTAGCATAATAGTCTCCAGGTCCAGTCGTTCACCAGAAAAATTCATAAAATGATTCTGCTTTATGGCTGAGTAATGTTCCATTATGTATATATACCGCACTTTCTTTATCCATTCATCTGTTGAAGGGCATCTAGATTGGTTCCAGAGCTTAGCAGTGGTGAATTGTGCTGCTGTAAACATGGATGTGGACATATCACTGTAGTATCCTGATTTTAACTCCTCTGGGTATAGACTGAGGAGTGGGATAACTGGGTCAAATGGTGGTTCCATTTCTAATTTTTTGAGGAATCTCCATACTGCTTTCCAGAGTGTTTTCACCAATTTGTAGTTCCACAGCAATATATGAGTGAACCTTTTCCGCCACATTTTTTTTTAAGAGAGAGAAAAAGAAAGAGAGATAATTTTTTTTTATTTTTTTTTATTTTATTTTATTTTTTTTATTGTTGGTCTTTCAAAACATTACATCTTTCTTAATATATCATGTTTCACAATTTGATTCAGAATGGTTATGAACTTCCATTATTACCCCGTATACAGAATGCTGAATCACATCGGTTACATCAGTTACATTTCCATTGATTTACACATTGCCATTCTAGTGTCTGATGAATTCTGCTCTCTAACCTATCATCTACTATCCCCCCACCCCTCCCCTCCCCTCCCCTCTTCTCTCTCGACCACCTCTACTGTAAAACTTTTATTCCACTTGTGTACTTCTTCCTTACCCCTTACTTCCTCTTGTATGTAATTTTATAAAACCCTGAGGATCACCTTCCCTTTCCCTGCAGATTTCCTTCTCTCTCCCTTTCCCTCCCCCCTCCCATCCCTATTTAATGTTAATCTTCTTCTCCTGCTCTTCGTCCCTATTCTGTCCTTAGTTACTCCCCTTATATCAAAGAAGTCATTTGGAATTTATTTTTTAAGGATTGGCTAGCTTCACTTAGCATAATCTGCTCTAATGCCATCCATTTCCCTCCAAATTCTATGATTTTGTCGTTTCTTAATGCAGAGTAATACTCCATTGTGTATAAATTATCAACAAGTACATGAAAAAATGCTCACCATCGCTATCGGTCAGAGAAATGCAAATCAAAACTACCCTAAGATACCATCTGACTCCAGTAAGATTGGCAGCCATCATGAAGTCCAACAACAACAAGTGCTGGAGAGGATGCGGGGAAAAGGGTACACTTGTTCATTGTTGGTGGGACTGCAAAATGGTGCAGCCAATTTGGAAAGCAGTATGGAGATTTCTTGGAAAGTTGGGAATGGAACCACCATTTGACCCAGCTATTCCCCTTCTCGGTCTATTCCCTAAAGACTTAAAAAGAGCATGCTACAGGGACACTGCTGCATCGATGTTCATAGCAGCACAATTCACGATAGCAAGATTGTGGAACCAACCTAGATGCCCTTCAATAGATGAATGGATAAAAAAAAGAGAGATAATTTTTTTAATATTTATTTTTTAGTTTTCGGTGGACACAACATCTTTATTTGTATGTGGTGCTGAGGATCCAACCCAGCGCCACACGCACATGCTAGGCAAGTGTGCTACCGCTTGAGCCGCAACCCCAGCCCTTCTGCCACATTCTGGCCAACAATTATTGTTACTTATATTCTTGATAATTGCTATTTTGACAGGAGTGAGAATCTCAGGATAGTTTTAATTTATATTTCTCTAATTGTTATAGATATTGAGTATTTTTTTATATATTTGTTAATTCTTCTTATTTCTTCTCCTGTGAAGTGCCTGTTAATTTCTTTGCCCATTTAGTGATTGGTTTATTTGGGGTTTTTTTTGTGTGTGTGTGTTTTGGTGTTTATAAAATCTTTTTGAGCTCTTTATATATCCTGGAGGTGAATGCTCTCTCTTAGGGTCAGGAGACAAAGAGTTTTTCCCATTCTACAGGCTGTCTCTTCATGTTCTTGATTTTTTTTCCTTTGTTGTGAAGAAGCTTTGTAGTTTGATACCATCCTATTTATTAATTTTGATTTCATTTCTTGCACTTTAGGAATCTTGTTGAGGACATTGTTTCCTAAGCCAAAATGACAGAGTTTGGGGCCTGTATTTTCTTCTAGTAGTCACAGGGTTTCTGGGTTCATGTCTAGGTATTTGATCCACTTTGATTTGAGTTCTGTGCAGGGTGAGGAAGAGGGGTTAAATTTCATCCTATTACATATGGATTTTCAGTTTACCCAGCACCATTTGTTGAAGAGCTCCAACATTGAACATTAAGAAAATAATTTTAGGGAGGATATATGGCTTGGATTCCTTTACTCTAAAATATATTCTCCGCAACTTTGTGACAACTGGAAAAAATATCAGAAGCTTAGAAAAGCCTGCAAGGCCCATCAGGTTTTGCTCACCCACTATTCAAGCCACATGGACCTACCTGACATTCATAGTAACCGCATGCTTGTTCTTACCACAGGGACTTTGCACAAGCTTTTTCCTGATACATTCACCCACATACTCACGATTGATGTCCCCACTACCTCTGATTCTTTACTCAAATGAACCTCCTTGAAGCTGTAAACACTGTTCTTTAAGAAAAGTTTAGCCAGTATCTCTCCCGATGCTGAACTTGTGTTCTCTTTCACTTTTACCACCTTCTGATACACTATTATTGGCCTTATTAATTATTGATTGTCAGCTGCCTCACCTGCTGGAATCCAAACTTCATTCTGTGAGGATCTTTGTGTTTTGTCCACTAAACACCTTTGGCTACCCTAAGCACAGGATAGAACAGTGATTGAGTTAATTCCTCTGGGGTTGATTGACTTCACTATATTTGTCTTTTCTTTATGGGTATCAAATATATTTTGCTTTTTTGAAACACTATTTATATCTATACATAAGACATAATAATTTTAAATTGCTTTTAAACTTGTTTTAAGATTATAAAGGCTAACAAACTTTGGTATGTGCCAGGTATTCATTTAAGGGCGTTAAAGTAATGCCCTACTTAATTCTCAAAACAAAAATTAGGCCCTCTTTCAGATACTTTCCTGTTGAACTACCTAAGCCAGACAGGGCTTCCATTTCCCAGAGGAAAAGTAGGAATGGAGAGGCTGTAAGTAAAACCCTGCTCATAATTACCATGTAATACTGAGATACTGCCCAGAGAGTTGGCAGTGAGCATCCTGATATTTCCTTAAAGAGGAATGACACCCTTATGGTAGTCCTATTTTGAATTAATTAAAGGATCTGTATATTTTACCCATAAATGGCTGTACTAATTTACCTTCCAATCAAAAGTATATAAGCGTTCCCATGTCCTCATATCGACTCCAGTATTTATTATTTTTGTCATTTTGAAAATAGCCATTATAAGTGGGGTCAGGTGTGCATCAATCATCTTAAGGAAAAGCAGGACAGTAAGACACCATGTCCCTAGAGCCCCCCTTAGTTCCCAGGAACCTGGCCAAGTCAAGGGAACAAAGAGTGCAGGCCTGGCCTAGCAGTGCCCACGGAGACCAGGACATTGACTTTCACTCTCGCTCGCTGGGGGTTAGAGTTAGCTCTATCTGCAGGGAGCTGCCTTTCTGCCCACATCCCAGAACAGAACAAGCGCCTTGTCATGCTGGTCATAGGAGGAACAAAGCAAGCTAATGCTAATGATGTGACTGCATCTGAAGCCTCATCGGTGGAAACCCTCTTCTGGTGGTAACTTACGCAAAACTGTAGCCGTGTGGAAAGGACATCCCAGCCTGCTGCCACTAGACAGAATGCTGTGACCCAGGGGTGTCCATTTCTGTTGTTCAGGAGAAGGGTGCTACTGGGTGAATCACAGTGAGGGACAAATGTGCTCCTGTCGTGAAATTGCACCTCTGGTTTGCATTTCCCTGATGGTTGGTAATGGCGAGCATTTTTTTTTTCCATATGCCTTTTGTCATTTACCTTCTTTTTGAGGAGTAAATATCTCCATCTCTTGTCTGATTTTAATTGGATAATGTTGTTGATGATGATGAGATTGCTATTGAGTTGTTTGACCACCAAAATGATAAATATTTGATGTGATGGGTATGTAAATACCCTGATTTGATCTTTACACAATGTATAACTGTATCAAAACATCACATCATATCCATAGATATGAACAATTATATGTGTCAATTATGAGGAATATAAAACTTTAAAAGTTTTGAGTCATAAAAGGTGCATACGTATCATAAAATAATTTAAATTTTTTTTAAAGATCAATGGTACTCAATT
Organism: Ictidomys tridecemlineatus; assembly: GCF_052094955.1. Taxonomy (NCBI): domain Eukaryota; kingdom Metazoa; phylum Chordata; class Mammalia; order Rodentia; family Sciuridae; genus Ictidomys; species Ictidomys tridecemlineatus. The sequence goes on from NC_135478.1 coordinate 221,893,495, forward strand.
CTTAAACAAAATCACATTTGTTTGGTAGTAATACTTATTTTACTACTGTGTAAGCAGGAAGGAAATTTCTCATTTTTCTTTAGTTAAAAATATAAGCTAAAATCTTTATTTTCTTATTTGATTTGGCATGATGATATATTCCAGTGGACATCAGGAATATTAATCATGAGCTCATCACTTTTACCTATTAAAATTATTTATATTTACATCACTATTTGGAAAAACTGACAAGTTTAAGGATACATATTTTTATGTTCCTGAAAATACCAAATTTATTCAATAGAAGCCTACTGAGTAAAGGTCATGTTATAGACACTGGGCAAAACACAACCTGTAAGCATCAATAAAACTGAATATGATCCATATCATCAATAATTTTACCATCTAGATGGAGAAAGAGGTATTATTTTCAAAAATCACAGAAAATAATGTAAATTACACATGCACTATACTATGAAAAGGCTTGCTACTCTAAAGAAAATAAAACAATACATTTTTGAGGCATACATTTAAAGAATACTTAATTCTTAGAAATGAATAATTATGCAAATTATGTTAAAGGTGATGTTGGAAATTCAATAAGTAAATCGGTTTTCTGCCTGAATTTCAAAACAATGCTTTGTGGGTGGATCTTTGTATGCTGGCATACACATATGCATATGTCTATAAAATCATGCAGTGCTGGATTATATTCTAAACATATATTCTCATTCTTGTTATACTCATTTCTTAATATCAAAAGAGTTAAAAATTAGATATATCAGTTGCTTTTTTTTAGTTACTTCTAAATCAAATCCTTCCTCCCTAATTCCCCAAATTATTTTGTTTTCATATCAGTTGACCTACTGTGTCATCCTTATAGAAAAGGGGGATGATAAAACCCCATGAATGCCCCTTTTCAGTCCCAAAAGCTCAGTTAGGGCATGATAAGAGTTGGTCTGGGACAGAATGTCCAAATGCACATTATCTAGGACTCTGACTCTTCCTCATCTTCATTGGGTATTAGTGCAAGTTCCTGTTATCTGTACAAAGCTCCTTCCTACCATGCAGGCCAGGACAGTTGCTCCTGGGGATGCTGATCATACAGCGAAACAAGGCAAGCTAAGTTTGTAACGGTGGTCCACTTTATGCATTGCTGCTCTGCCACTGCAACTTTTTTTTTAAATAGATTTGTTTCTTTCTCTTCATCTCTCTCTGCTCTTCCCTAATCTCTCCCCTCCCTAATCTCAGGGGAAACAGGATTACCTTTCTTTCCCATCCTAGGCAGAGTTATCTGTCCATGAGCACACATCCACCATAGGGATGAAGTAGTCTAGACTTTGGGGACGGTACCAGAAGATCTGAGAAATGTCTGTCTCCCAAATTAACCAGTGAACTACAATCCAACAGAAGACACGTGTCGCCTTGGAATCACCTCTTTAAAAGCCCCTATTTCTTGCTGAATCGAAGACTCTGGGACAGGAGTCCTCTGTGTTTCCCCTTTGCTAGCAAAGCAATAAACCTTCTTTTTCCTTTTCCCCAAAACCATGTCCTCATTATTGGATTGGCATTGGGGACAAGGACTGAGCTTCTGGCAATAAGCTGACTCTGCCTAAACCATGGGACCCCTCCCTGTGGAGGCTAGCTGGCATCCGAGCACTAGGAGGAGAGAAGCGCTCATCCAGGCAGCTGCCCCTGGACAAAGTGTGGAGAGAGACATCAGACACTACTTTCTTATGTTCTACCAGAGGCACTTCATGCAGCAGAGGGCACCTGTCCAGCCCATCACAACTGGATTTCCTCGTGAAGCACCCATCCAGCTTGCCACGTCTGGAAACCTCCTGTAAAGATCACTCAGTGAACCCCACATCTCATATGCCAATTCTGGGCATCCTCGTTGGTCTATTGGCAACCTATCCCGCTATCCTAACACAGCTGGGCAGTAGAGGGTATACACCTACCTTATAGGTCAGTAGACTATGGGAACATGAACTTTCTCTAGTGAAGAAAATGATTTTTAGGATGTGATACAGGGAACTTTCCTAAGATGAAGCTTAGTTCCCCTCAACCCATTCATTCACTGGTGTAGGTAGCACATGAATTCTGAAGTAACCACTTCAATTTATTTCTCCATATGTTTTTCTTATTTCTTTGTGTAATATCATCACCATTATTAGCAATTTTTTTCTTAATCTCTGTAAACCTCATTATTAAAATTGCTAAAACTTGTAGAATAATTTTGTATAAATAATAAATCTAAAATTAAATCTCCATTATTCTAAGATTAGAAATTTGCATTTATAATATTAAACATATTTTATATTACATTCTTATGAGACAATAAATCACAATATAAAATCCATGTGCCGACAAGGAAAAACTTTATATAGTGGGTGATAAACATCCAGAATTGTATTTCCCACTTATTTTTGTCCTTCTATTATAATATTAACTTCCTTCTCTCATTGACAGAATTTTCAGTGCCAATTTAAATTTCATCATTAGCTTTATGGGGACGATCAACAATGGTTAAAAGTAATTTAATTTTTCCAAGACAGAATGTATACCAGAAGGAAAATAATACAAAGATATCTTTTTATATTAAAAAACATCCATGATTTGATTTCTTCTCATTCCTTGGAAAAGCATTTTTAAGATTTTCTGAATTTTAAAATGCTATTTTTTTCCTAAAGCTCAAATCTAGACCCTGTCACTGACAGAGAAATGTTTTTGTATTCTAAAATGTTGATGTGGTGTGCACAATAGCAAGAAAAGTTGATTTTTAGTGATTTCAATAAATTTATGAGTTTGTTTTATAAAATTTCAAAGATCTGAATAATGGAGGATGAGTGATTATATAGAGTTATCAAATTTACTCACTTGTTTTCAAAATCCAAATAAATTTCAGGAAAAAAATGGGGTACATCCAGCCTTTTTTGACCTAGCAATTCATAAACTGACTTGGTAGAATGATATTGTTAAAGTGTGTGAATTAGAGTTTAATGAAATCCCAACTCAATCCAGAATCATCTGTTTATAAGTTCTTTATATAGGAATAATTTTAAGCAAAGAAAAACAAAATAAATGACACCATTTATTATCTAAAAGACAATGAAATAAGTGACAGGTGGAAGGGCAATATATGCAACAAGTGATCTTACCACATTGTTAGAAAGGTTGCTTACTAACTTATTGTTGATATCAAGCCAAGTTTATCTCATTGATATGGCTTTTAAAAATGCATGAGGCAGGAGAATCCCAAGTTCAAAGTCAGCCTCAGCAACTTAGTGAGGCCCTAAGCAACTTAGCCAGACCCTATCTCAAAATAAAAGAAAGGGCAAGGGGTGTGGTTCAGTGATTGACCACTCCTGGGCTCAATACCTGTTACCAAAAAAAAAAAAAAAAAAGCATCAGAATCACTTATAACTATTATAAGTATGGAGAATTTTCAGGAAGAAAGGATGATGTTCTTTACTTAAATAGAGTAAATCTTTTGTGTAGATATTTTACACTGTGCTCCATAAAAATGTCTAAAGGAATTTGAGTGATGGCACTTTAGAAGGCAACCTAGAAAGACAAGGAGTAGATCAAGTAAGACAGGGAGAGGGAACAATCCAATAAAGGTCCCTGAGCAGTGGGGACAAGGCTGTGGCCACCTGAGCTCTGTGCTCTTGGGGCCCCCTAACAACCAGGCAAATTCACTCTCAGAATTATCTCTCTGGCTTCTGCTTCCATTAGGACACAGACAGCTGGAAAGAGAGCCAGCCCCTGTCGTAACCGGGAGAAGATGAATGAACCACAGACTCGTGCATTTCTTTGACACATTAGATGCTGAAGCTGCAGAGCAGCCAAGTGACATGGACACTTTGATACACAACTCCTCAAGCAGAGATGGGGCACAAGTACTGTGTCACCTTGGAGCACACGCTCCAAAGAGACACCAAGTGCCATGTGCCTGGGTGAGAGAATTTAGATAAAATACTTTAAGATAATCTCAGAGTTGAATATGAGCTAGGGGAAGAATCTGGGACCCCAGGGAGCCTCAGGGGAAAGGGCTTTAGGATCCACCTTCAGGCTTTTGTCTAAGATCCTCCACTGGGTGTCTGGAGATGAGGTGGGGAAGGGGACTGACTCAGGCCAGAGAACGGAAGTTGCAGCCATCACTGAAGGAAAAGCCAATTGGCCCAGCAGGATGATGATCCCCTACAGAGCAATAAAGCATTAGGCCCTAGGTAAGGGAAGCCCTCTGTGATCCCACTTGAGGTCCTTTGTGTCTAGGGGGAGGAAAGGAAAGACAGAAACAATCTGCATCACAGGAAAATGGGCAGGAAATGACTCTGGGCTGAGGTTCTTGTACAAATATCCTTAAAGGAGTTCTATTTCTGGAAAGAAAGTCAAGCAACCAAGAAGGCAGTTTGGCTTCTGTGAGAAGAAAAGCAGTTTCAACAGGAAAGCCACATCCTTCAGACCAAGGAAAAGGAGTGTCAAAGACCAAGTCTGGGCCAGGAGAACAGCCCAGCTAGCTCAGGGTTGTCTTCACAAGCAGAGCAGGTGTCCTGACCAGGGTGGTAGTCGACCACGGGGAGGCATGAGTACATGCAACTGCCCCCTGAGGCAGGGCCAAGAGTTTGAACAAGGAGCAGCAGCATGGGGCAAAGCCCTCCACAGCCCACCTCCACCCTAAGGAGAGGCAGTGCTGGAGAAACTCAGAGTAATGCACAGAAGTTAACCATATGGATGACAAATACCAGCACCAGCTGGAATTGATTGATTCGGGAGCAAGAACTGCAAACTCCCTCTAGCAGAAGGAGAAGTGGGTCCATTTTCAGGCACAAATTCTACATAACTCAGTCTCCACTGTTTTTCAGGCAATGTCCAGACTTTAATGAGGTGAGAAGTGGAAATATCAATGAGCAATGTGTGCTGGGTCCAATGTAAAGGGGTGTGTGATAAAAGATAATATTGTCCATAAGAAGATGAGAAATTCAGAAGAGAGAAAGGAAAGGAGCCACTGGGAATGCTAATACCAGCCACAAAACACATAGAGCCAAAAATTAAAAAAAAAAAAAAAAACCTTTACAGGCTGATCATTGAAAACAACCTAGGAAAGAACCAGCCCTACTTGTAGGTAAGTGAATGCAAACCCTCTGTATTAGACACAAAATGAATAAAGATTGAAAGCAGCAACAGAGGAACAGGACACCCAGGTGCTGTCAGACGACATGAGATAGTCTAACATCCCTGCAGTTAGAATCCAGAACACAGAGAACAGGAAGAAGAAGCATTTGAAGAATTAACGAAGAAATAAAATTTCACAAGATAATGTCAGACACCAGACTATAAGTCTAAAAAGCTCATCACCCTGTAGGATTGCTACCAAAATGACAATGAAAATCTAGGCTCATTATATCCAAGAAGCTTAAAGAAACAAGCAAAGAAACAAAAAAACACAGAGAAAGTTTTGAAGTTAGAGAGAAAAAAAATCATATAGAAACATGAAATTAGAATTAGGACAATCATGAGGTCAAATAAATGTGGGGAAAGAAGAATTTTACATTAATTACACTTAAATTTGAAAATACAAAATTACTATGTTATATAATTTAATTTTGCATATGACAACTGTCTGCAAATAGTAATGCCTGATATAAAAATATGAATTATAAATGGTCCTGGGGTAGGAGTAGAATCAATGAGTCTGTTACAAAACCTTATTTCTATTCCTATGATTAAAAAGGAACAGACTATTTCAGAGAACTCATAGTTTCTTGTTAAATCTTTGTATTGTGAATCATTGGTTGCATTTCACTATTTCACTGCTTAACAGAATAATATTGATGTGATTCAAATCTTATATGGGTACTGAAAGAGATGAACATCAAGGTATCTTCCATATGTAGGTGTCAGAATACAAAAAATAGTTGTTACAAAAAAAGAATCACTTGCAGTTTTTACAGATTTGTTTGTTTGTTTTTGGCAGATGAAATTGAACCCTAGGCAAGCACTCTACCACAAAGCTGCACCTCCATCTCTTTTTATTTTATTTTGAGACAGAGTCTCATTAAGTTGCCCAGACTGGCCTCAAACTTTCAATCCTCCTGCCTCAGCTTCCCAAGGGATTACAGGTGTGCACCACTGCACATCGTCTGTTATTTCTTTATATACAGTAAATTAGATACAAAATTGTTAATTAGGCAGCATACTTAATTAGTAACACTAATTTCCTTTCAAAAAGTAATTTTCATTTAAATCTAATCTTTAAAAATATACTTTGAAAGAAATATTTTCTCACTTCTAACTAAAAAAATGCTCAGAATAAAAGTAACATAAAATTGAATGATGCATTAGAAATTCCATTAGTTTGAAAAAATGCATTTGCATTTTTTTATCCACAGTTGCTTGATAGATACATGATTTGATGTATAATTCAATGATTTCTTTATAGTTGGATTATTAACAAACAAACAGAAAGTAATGGTAAGTAATATTGTGTCTGTTTACTTATTTGATAAACATGCTCAGCTAGATGTAGCATTTAAAATACATAAAACATGGAATTTTTGTACAAACCTTCAAAATACATTCTTTGAGCAATTTGAAATCAACATAAATTGTAGAATTCATCCTGTAAAAGAAAAAAGAATATTAGATGAAACTGGTCATTTGAAAATAATATGAAATAAATTACATCCAGAGTTCAAATATGTATCTACCCACAGTAACATTATTTTCTAGACTGAGTAATCAATCACTTCCAGGACTGAACTCAAAACATATAAAATGCATCTTTCCATAACCACCAAAGCTAATAAAACCTTACTTTTTTTGAGAATTGATTACCATCCCCTACTTGTTCGGGATTGTATTGGCACCAGCAGCTCCCATTCATCATTGTGGATGATGCCACCACAGGATAACTTTAATTTGTCCCCTTTCAGAAATGGTTAATAGACTCTAAAAAGTTTGGGTTTGTATGTATGTGTAGACGTGTTTAATTAGAATTTTTTTTAATAGACAACTTTTTGTCAAACCTAAAATTGATGATCGACAACTAGAAATTTAAAAGATCTTTCTCTGTTTTAAATTGCCAACAGATTTCACAAACCTATTCTAAAGCATGTTTTTGTGAAAAAGTTCTGAAAACTAGATTATTCACTCTATTTTCAACAACAAAAATATGTAATCGGAAATCCAGGTTTCAGATGTAAAGCGTGTATATTTATTTTTTTCCTGAATGTGCCTGACTCATAAACACAAGATTGGTGACTGAACCCATACTGTTCAGACCATAGGACATAAATTCACATGCTTTTTGAAGCTGGTTTATGCTCACTTTGCCTTGGTACCTTGTGCATGGAAAGTAGAACTGTTTCCTGGAGTCACTAGATTTCAGATTATTGCATATGAAAAAGGGAACCTGATACTTTGGAGATACTGCTACCATAAAATAATATCATACATCATATAAGAAACTAGCCTTGTGTCAGAGACAGCTGGGAGTTATAGATTTATGAAACAAGAAATAGAGGTGAAGTGAAAAATATGTGCAGGCATGTTCACATGAGTGAGCATCAGCACGCAGATGAACTTGCAGGCAGTGCACAGGGAGGAATGGTATTAACAGCTGGTCGACACTCTGTGAGGAAAACCCCAGGTCCTCTGGGCCTGCATGAGATTGTGCTACCATAAGTTGTGTTAGTGGCTGTCTTGCCCAAACCCCTTGTTCTGGTATTTGTCCCTATCCCTCTTGTTCCCAAAGGCCAATCCAGTCCAAATGGACAACCCGTAAAATTTGCTCAATCAAAGTCATTCCACCAGGTCCAGCAAGAAGAGTGACAGCTGGAATTGCATCTTACTTTTGATAGATGCTCAGCTACAAACATGATACCATTAATTGAATATTGGTAACACAAATTGATCGGATATTTAGCAAGAAAATGAATAGTTCCGACACATTGTGACTGAGTCGGAGAAAAGTATCAGCAGACATGAGATCTAGTCCTGGTCATTTTGTCACATAGAGGAGAAAGGGAAAACATCTGGATCTATGTTGAAATTAATGTATTTAACTTTGAAGTTTTCTTGATAAGATTGAATGATTGTTTCCTGGTTGTTGGTCACTTAAATTATAGTTTTGATTAATAATATGCCTGATGAGTTTAATCTTAAGACAGGTTTTTATTCCTGAAACACAGTTCTTAATATATTTACTTATCTAAAATTTTACGTTTTTTCAAGACACATATGAATGGCTCCATGACAAAGCATCTATAGTTGCAGAGATAAAGAAAGATTAAGATCACCAGAAGAATATTTTTTCATTGAAAGTAGAACAGAAGCAGTTAGCTAATTGTTACATTGAAGAAGAAAACGAGACCTCAAACTGCTAGCAACTGCTTTATTAAATGTTTAAATAAACAAACAAGCCAAAAAAAAAACTTACTTTGGAATATGGGTACAATATATATGGTCCACTAAATAAATATTGACTAACACTGTCTGATGAGTTACAGTCTGAAGGCCACTTACAAGACTCACCAAGAAGGAGAAGGGATGTTCCCTGATTGTGCTGTTTGTGTAAAATCACATGGCCAGAGTTGGAAACTCCTCGCACCTAACACCTTACTTTAAAGCTGTTGGCAATTTTTTTCACATCACTGTGGAAATAGAGAAAGCATACTACAGGGACACTGCTACATCGATGTTCATAGCAGCACAATTCACAATAGCAAGACTGTGGAACCAACCTAGATGCCCTTCAATAGACGAATGGATAAAAAAAATGTGGCATTTATACACAATGGAGTATTACTCTGCATTAAAAAATGACAAAATCATGGAATTTGCAGGGAAATGGATGGCATTAGAGCAGATTATGCTAAGTGAAGCTAGCCAATCCCTAAAAAAAAAAAAAAAACAAATGCCAAATATCTTCTTTGACATAAGGAGAGTAACTAAGAACAGAGTAGGGAGGAAGAGCATGAGAAGAAGATTAACATTAAACAGGGATGAAAGGTGGGAGGGAAAGGGAGAGAGAAGGGAATTTGCATGGAAATGGAAGGAGACCCTCATGGTTATACAAAATTACATACAAGAGGAAGTGAGGGGAAAGGGAAAAAAAACAAGGGGAAGAAATGAATTACAGTAGAGGGGGTAGAGAGAGAAGAGGGGAGGAGAGGGGAGGGGAGGGGGGATAGTAGAGAATAGGAAAGGCAGCAGAATACAAAAGACACTAGTATGGCAATATGTAAATCAGTGGATGTGTGACCGATGTGATTCTGCAATCTGTATACGGGGTGAAAATGGGAGTTCATAACCCACTTGAATCAAAGTGTGAAATATGATATGTCAAGAACTATGTAATGTTTTGAACAACCAACAATAAAAATTAAAAAAAAAGAGAGAGAAAGCAGAGGAAAACTTCCTTCCCATCTCCACATCCATAACTGTACCCAAGCCTGCACTAAATTGTTTCTCTCTCCTTTGGAAAGTGCCCTGTGCTCTTCAGACTCATTCAGTCTGTGGTTCACACCGCGTCTCTTTCTACTCACTGGAACATGTGGTCTTGAATTTATCTCCTCTCTGTCTGATACCATCGTTGATGTATCTAATTAATTGTTTACAGGAAGATGCTAATATGTCCCCTCAACAGCGTCTCATACCCCTCTCTCCAAGCCCCTTTAGGGAAAGTGCCTGTCAGTGTTTTCCATACAACCTGTAGGATGCTCCTCCTCTATGTTCCCAAGAGGCTTTGATATTGATCACATTTGAGACTAACTTGAAATAATCCTAGTCCAATTTTCTACACCTAATGCTCAGTTCTCAGCCTTGGTCTCAGTTGGTTTCCCAATATATGCCAGACACACAGTCCATCAGTCTCTTTAGTTTGGTACTTGGCAATTCTGGAATCTGGATGAGCACAGCTTGTTGATAATCCTCAGGTCTCAATGACTCTGATTCTCAGCCTTATTTTCTTCAAGCTGAGTATAGTAGTAGCCTTCCATTCAGTAGACTTCCAATCTTTCGATGTAGCATAAGCTCAATCTAAACTAACTTTCTAAGTGATATACCCAGACTCATGGTGTTTACACCATTCTTATGCTGAATACTGCCGATTTGTAAATCTCTGTCTACAGGTCAACAAAAGCATCCTGTAGTCCTCTCAAACTTATAGCTAAAACTGAATGACTTTATTTTTAATGGAAATATACACAAGAGGATGATGACTAGATTAAGTTACTAGAGGTGAAACACAAGGATTGTCAGATTTTGAAGCAAACTCAACAAAATTTGCTGAAGTTTCAGACATTATTGAAATATTTTGCCTGCACGAGTAGCAAATATGAGTCTCATTTGCATAATATATTAGAGGAGATGTCCATAAATGATGCTGTCAGCTCTCAATTTATCAGACATAAAAAAATCTTATAACTAGCACTGCATACATTGCACTTAAAATAAAAAGAAATCTCTACCACAGTCATACAACAAATATTTACTGAGGGCTCACCCCTGTGAAGATCACGGGAGACAGAGCAATGGGAATCCTGCTGTCCTGTGCTTTGATTTTAAACAGGGGAGAAAACAATAAAACAAGGAAATAAAAGCAAGAAAATAGGATCTAGATGTTATAATACTTAAACTCTGTGGAAATATGGAACAAGGGATACCTGGATACAATGGGGAGTAGGAGGACTAATTTAGGAGACAAAAGAAGGACTTTTTCTAAGATGACTGGGAAAAAATTGGGGGTACCATATTCAAGGTAGGAGAAATAGCAAGTGCAAAGACTCCAAAGATGGCCAAAGGAGTGAGCTCCCCTAGGTATGAAGATTGGGAAGGGAAGACAGCTGGCAGGAAAGCAAGCCTCTGAGGTCAGGGATCTCAGCAGGTTCCAATTACCATGAGCCCTGGAAATCACAGTTAGGGACATGTCTTCTCATTGGAACGAAAAGCCCCTGGAAAGTTTCATGCAGAGGAATAACTTATCATATTTGGATTTTCCAAAAATAACATGACATATGGGTGGATGTAAAGGATCAACATTTTAGAGATGGTATGACAATTGTAGAGATAAGAATGGTTTATAGATGGCAGTTCAAAGCCAGTTTCATCAAGTTAATGAGGCCTTAAGCACCTTAGTGAGTCTCGTCTCAAAATAAATAAATAAATAAATAAAATAAAATACAAGGGGTTAAGCACCTTTGGGTCTAATTCCTGGTAAATAATAATAACAACAACAACAACTTATATAAATGTGTCCTGAAATAATTTCAGTGTCCACAAATTTTAATATGTAGTATCATAGGATATCAGCAAATATTACTAGAGCTTTAATTTTTTTGAGAAATATTTATTTTGCTTTATGTTATAATTCATTTATTTGTTAAGAAATTATTTTTTGAATGTCTACTTTTTGTTGTTGTTTTTCGTAGCAGGGCTTGAACCCCAGCCACCTAGCCATTAAGCCACATCCCCAGCACTTTTTACATTTTATTTAGAGACAGGGTCTTGCTTAGTTGCTTTAGGACCTCATTAAGTACCTGAGGCTGTCCTTGAACTTGCAATCATCCTGCCTCAGCCTTCTGAGCCACTGGAATTATAGGCATGTGCCACTGTGCCCAGGAGATTGTCTACTTTGTGCCAGCACTGTAGACATTTTCAGTCATTTCACATATTCAGGAACATTTTAATTGATATTTTTCAATATTATAAAACAAACATTTTTTTTCACTAATAAAAACTCATTACCAAATTGTGCTTCCTTCCTATAATTGGTAAGAGTCAGCCCAATGTATTGCTTGATTTCTTTTTTCCTTAGTATGAGCTAAATTACTTTATCTATTTTCAGAATATACTTAATGTTTTACCTAATATATATTAAAAAAATGGTAGCAAATGTAATGCTTCTCCTTATGTTTTTGTCAAGTATTTCACTTCCATCCTTTACAAGCTATTTGTGTTATTCTGTTGTAGTTGCCAGGCATATAGGTTAAAATTCCAGTTTTAGTAGCCAATTACCATTATTTGAATTCTTCATAAGAGTTTGGTTTAGAGTAATAAAATGCACAAAGAATTGAATGATATTTGTCGCCAGTGAACTCTTACTTATTTCAAAGTCATGGACAAATGTTATAGACCAAAATGAAAGACAGAAAAAAAAATTGATGAATCAAGGTAACTGCTTTTTACTTGCTAGGATTTGATAAATTGCTTGAAGTCTCTGTTGCACTGCAGTTTTGATTTGAAGTCTCACTAACACAAAACAAGCAATTTTACCAAAATATAACCTCTATTTGTGAACTTCTACATTTGCTCTCCTTGTGAATGGAGATATCATTCATTGTTGGTGTAGTTTTTCACTATATGAAGTCTTTGAGCTCCTTTATTTCCCCCACACCATTGTGTTCAACAATGAAGTCATGGACTTATCATTTTATTCCAACTTCCACTAACTTAATTCATGCTTTCATTTTTGTTTCTGCTAAACATGGCCATATCCTTCTAACCTGGAGTATGACACTTCCCAGTTTATCTTCCATACCACTCGCAGAACAAACTTCATTAAATGCTGCAGTGGGCAGAATAATGCCCCCCCATCTGCATCCTAATCTGTGGAGAGTGTGAATAGATAGTATTTTAACAGATGGAAAGGGGGAAGTAAGTTCACAGGTGCAGCTGAGGTCGGTGATCAGTTGATGTTCATGCAGGGAGGTTACTCTAGGTTATCAAGGTGGGGCCCATAAAATCACAAGGTCCTTATAGGTCCTTATAAGGAGACACATAAAGCTATGTGACAGAATAAAGACCCTCAGACACTGCTGGCTTTGAATAATGAAGGAGAAGTGGGTTTAAGAATGTATCAAAGTTACATAAACTGGGAAAGTCAAGGAATTGGATTCTCCCTTAAAGCTTCCTGAATGAATACAGCTATAGACGCCCACTAGCTAGTTGAGACACGTTCTAGACTCCCAACCTCCAAGACAGTACAATAATAAATCTCTAGTGTTTAAACCATTAAGTTTGTGCTAATTTGTTACAGTAGCAATAGAAAACTGTTTAATAGAAATGCAAACCTGGATGTCCCACCATGATTTAAAATATTCTAGTGACTCCTTGTTCCACAAAAGATTAAATAACGAGTATACCTTTAGATGCCTGACACTTTGGTCCCTGGGATAGAAAGTCTTATTTTGTAGTGTGCCAATTCTTGTGGTATAATTACTCTACCTGTGGCCAGTTTCAAGCTACCAACAGCCTTACCGATGCCTGAGTTGTAAAGATATGCTCCACCTCAGGTTTTACAAAAGCTTCTATAAGAAACCTGAGGGATAAATTCCATCCTTTGTGATACTGTCATGAAGAAGCTATGCTATTAACATAGACAAATGTGTGAGTGTTTTCACCTGATGTCAGAAGTTGTTGAATGATAACTGCACAAGCTACATCACTTTCATCAGCTGAAGTTCACTGAGTGAGTACCTCTGGGTCACTTGGTTCAGAGGCCTCAGTGGTTCAGGAGACTGCATCTGACAACAAAGGCAGAGAGCAGGTACAAATGCAAAAGGGTCACTGCAGGTGGTTAGATTGTGGAGCCTGGAGACACAGAGTTGGAGACTTAACACCTGGTGACCTTGCCATATGTTCACCAGGTGGTCTTATGGTGGAATGGGGTGTACCAATGCAATCAGCCTTTATGGGTTTCAGGTAAGTGCCAAGTCCGGCTGCAGCAAAATAACCGGGGGGTGATGAGCAACTTGTGTAGGTTGATACAGCAGGAGTGGGAGCTGTTTATTGTAGGACAGGAGGGGTATATATACATTACACACAGCTTATCTTAATTAACATAAACTAGATACAGCAGTCAACCAATAAGGAATCTCCACATTTAATGGCTCACTGGCGTTACTTCACAAACCACTCCCTCTTGCAAAATGCCAGGCGCCATTTTGACTTGTTTACAGACCCTAACAGGTAAGTGCATTGCATTCTGATAAGCTCATGGGTTGGAATTTTGAGTAGGATTTGATATGCTCATGCATCTGGGTGCCTCTGATTTAAATTCACAGGTGGTCATTTTTATTAGCTCAATTAATGTACTGGTTTGTGCCTTATGGTTGTGCCAGGCAGATAGTTGTTGTTTAGTTATACAAACAAGTTGTTGAGACACATTTTAGACTTCTAACCTTCTAACCTCCTTCTGCCTTGGCACTTGTACCCAAACTGGAGTAAGGAATGGTGAACTACTGCTTTAAAAATGGAGTAACTTAGGGTTGGGCACAGGCTGAGAACTGCTGTTCTATCCATCATGGAATAAGCCTGAGCAGCCTGCTCTCCCAGATGTGGCTTCAAGACATCCTTAATCAAACCTCTATTCAAGTCTCTCACTGCTGTGTGCATCTTTCCCTGATCTCTTTTATCTTCTTTCCATACACAAACTTTCCCCTGTGGTGCCTCCCTTTTATCTGTCTATAGGAGTTCAACTAATTATTTGTAAATTAGTAAGGGGAATAGCTTCCTTCTGAAGCTTCCTAACCCATTGTATCCCTATCCCTAGTCAAAATTTGAAATAGCACAGAGATTGCCTGTAAAATGAATTCCAAATCATAGTGATTTGTTTATTTTAGTTTAGTTCCCCTAGTTGAAGCTCTTAGAAGGACAAAAGTTTCTGTTTTGATTTGTTTTTGTTTCTAGCTTATTATATACAACATAGGTCCATAATAGATATCTGGAATATGTTCTTTGAATTTTAAATGACAAATGTAAAAGTTTACACTCCATATATAAGAAAGATGCAAAACATAGACTAGCTCCAATTAAGAGAAGAAACTACATCAAACCAAAGCTGGATTTCAGTTTAGTAGGGAAAATGAATGGATTAAATGGAATTAATTCTTAATAAATGATTAAGAATGACATAATTTTGTGAGCAATGGCTAAGCCCACTGGGATTTCCTGATCATCTTTCTGATATCTGGCATTGTCCTGGCAGGGTAGATGTCACTGTGCCTACCCTTGTGCTGTCAGTTATCTTGAATATGAAACAACTTAGTAAAAATTAGATATTTTCACATTAGATTTTTAAAGTGGAAAAATTTGATTTTGCAATTTTTTTATGTGCAAGGGCCACATAAAAATCACATAAAAATGTAGACAAAAATAAAAATTAAAAATGTGAATTTTTATAATTGGCAAATAAAAAAGAAAGCCATGACAACAATCTTGATATAATAAGGTGACATCTAAGGTGACAATTTAAAAAAATAAAGTAAGTAATAATATCACAAAACAATCATAAAAATAATATATTCACCATGAATTTGTAAGCAATTCAACTAACAAAGTAGCATGTGTAAAGCAAAACTACTGACTTTATTAAACATGTTAGTAGGTTTACTCACTTGGAAAAGTTAAGTGCATCTCTTTGACAATCGTTTAGACCAAGATGGAAAAAGAAAAAGAGGAAGAGATGTAGGGACAGAGAGGGAGAAAAAAAAGGAGGAGAAGAAGAGAGAAAATGGATCAGGTGAGTTTCAATAATATATGAGATAGGCACGCAGATTTTTCTCTGAAAACAACAAAACATCTCAAATAAAACATTTATAAAAAATCAATTTTTATAAAAATTTGACAGTCTAGGAAAAAATGAAGACCTGATAATAGAACCATTTATTGAGTTTCTACATGTGTGGTCAAATACATGCAAATACTTGTGCTGATTAATTGTTCCTTAATTTTATCACTCATTGTACAGTACAATTTTTTTTCTTTTATCAGCATATTCTTTCAGATTCAAAGATGTCACTGTTATCTCATTAGAAACAAGGATATTACAAGAAAGAACGTTATAAAATAAATACAGATTATGGCACTCGTCAATCAACAAGAACTATTTTGTTGTCCTGATATTTCTTAAGTACTCAGAATTCCTGTGTTGAGATCAATTCTTGTCCTTATCACATGTGGAACTGGGTAGTATACATATATTAAAGAAAGAGAGCAAACTTATTGGCTAGAATCTCTTTCAATGACCTGTTTCTAAGTGGCATGTGCATTAGATTTCAAATAGATTTCAATATAGAATTATAGGCAATGAAGTCTTTTAACTATTTATTATTTTCTTGGTCAACTTTTCTGAAATACTCAAAATAAGGATCCTGGCCTCTGTTAGGCCCAGAGACAGGATTTAAAAATATAGATTTTTATGTTTTACGGTCTATCTCCTTATCCATTATTATTGATTTAACAAACAAATGGACTTACCACGTAATGGAAACTCTTCTAAGAGCTAAGCAAATAATGATTTATTGGAGCTTTTGGATACCTTTCCAAAAGTAGTAACCTGAATTGATAAATGAGAAGTTGAGGCATGAATAGATAAGGCAGCTCTTTCATTACTTGTAACGAATCTAGCAAATAAATGGTAGAGCCAAAATTTCAGTCTACACATTCTACCTCTGCAATCTGTTAATTTACTATGCTGTATCATTCATAAGTTCATTTAACAAAGCAAAGAGTACAATTAATTGCATGGTAGAAAATTAATAATTTTTTAGCTAGGAGATTTCCTTGGTTAATGTACTTTTTGTTTCAAGCACCAGAAATTCGCATTTACCAGATAAAGCAAGATGAGAAATTTGCCATAAAGACTAGGAAAAAAAAATTATCTGGTTCCAGAGCACAAGTTCCAATAAAGTTCCAGAAGTGACTGATTCTTTCTTTTTTACCTTCCCTCTAGGATTAACAGGATTTCATGGTTGACTTCTCCTGTTTTCTGCTTCATTTATTTGTATACAAGCTGCCCCAATGTGACTTTCATTGTAATTTTCTAGTTTGTCTGATTTCCAGGTCTTTTGGATAAAATTAAACAGTTTTTACATTTGTGTTAGATATTTCATAACCTGAGGGCACCTAGAGGAGCCCTATTATCATGCATCACAAAGAAAGCCATTTGTGTGTGTGTGTGTGTGTGTGTGTGTGTGTGTGTGTGTGTGATGGGTTTTCTTTGTTCAGGTGAGCACCAAGACTACCATTTCCACACACACCTAAACATTGTCCCTTAAGTAGTTTTTGGTTAGTAGTTTCCAACAGTGGAAAATTGCTGAAGTTACTTGGACGGCAGAAATAAAACAAATTAACATAATTCTTGGAAGATCTTGGATGTGCAACCTACAGATATCAGCAGACATTGATGTTTACTCCATAAACTCCTTGTGATAAAGGAAGTAGCTCCTCAGAACTATCTCCTGCCTTTTCACTTGTCTTTGTGAAGAATATTTCAGAGATCCCCATGTACTCTCTTTCCCATTTGCACTCCAGTACTTTAATCCAAGATCTACTCCAGTACCTCAGTCTATGGGAAGCAACTGCCAAGATCTCCAGAAGTACCTGTTTAAATGTAAAAACTGTTTAATTTCACCCATTTCTTCTCATTCAAAAAAGTCATAATTTCACAATTGTGTTTAAACCACTCTAATGAGAATATACAGCTAGACTTAATTTTTGGAATAACTCCCCACTAATGTATTTTCCATTATCTCAGGCCATTTTTATTCACATACAATACTTATCTAAAATCATAGGCCAATCATCTAATTTGAAAGGTACTGGCTATTTGGACAGTATCTAAGGATTTTTTTCCCTCTTTTGTACACAACACAAATCTAATGCCTTAAAATACAGACTTTTCCTTGTACGGATATAATAGCACTTCTGCTTGAATGAGCTTCTGGATAGCTCAATTATGGAAGATAGAGGTAACTCATTCCTAAGGGAACACTTATGTCAGTGTCCCCTGAAATTAATACACATTGAATAGACTCACATTATTAAGAAATAATTTAAAATTTTCCTTACTAGATTTAAAATACCCCTTCATGGTCAGAAATAAAGAAGAAATTGAAGGTAATTATGGAAAGCAACCTGTTAAAGGGAATTCAATTTGTGTAAACAGTATGAGCCTGAAGATGCAAGTAAAGCTATATTAACAAGCCAGTAGAGTCAGCCAAGGTGATCTTTCCTATTCGACAGTATTTCCACCTCTTAAGAAAATGGTATCTACATAAAAGACATGATAACCAAGGCAGAAAATAAAATCAAGCTTACTTCCCAGAGATGATAATGACAGACCAGAGGAAGAAGGAGGAGTCAAACATTTGCTCAACTCCATGGGGCTGTGTCTGTCGGGAGTCAGTAATTCCTTCCTTTTCTCATCACTTTTAATAAAAAGTCACATGTAAGAGAAGATGGCAGATTAGAGGAAGGGTATACTTCCCAGCAGTTCTTTAGCTCCAGATTTAAAAATCAGGAAGACTCTCCTCAGTGAGGTGGGCAACTAAGGGAACTCACCGAAATTCAATACTGGACAGTAAAGGAAATCATTAGAAATGTGCCAGCTTTGCTGGCAGCAGTGGCTACAGCTGCTGAGAAGAGGGGGAGCAGAGGCAGAGACAGTGCAATGTGGTAATAGTTTTTTTTTTTAAATTGACCTTGAGGAAACTGTGGAATAGATAGAGAGGCATAATAGACCCAAAGCTGGTGGGGGAAACTGTTGAGTGAAAAGCAGCCACGATCCATCTCTGGACCCATGGACGGATAATTCAGCAGGAACCAGGGTTGCCAGTTCTGGAGCCATCTATATGTACTGTATGGCAGTGAGAAGACGCAGGAGATCTGCAACTCATAAACAGAGTTGCCAGCCTGACTCACCTGTCAGCTACATGGGCCTCAGAGGGTCCCTGGACCAGTGAGATTGAAATAGGAACAAACAGAATTGTGCCTAGGGTATTGAGGGCCCTGTATACCAATGAGAGAGAGCTCCCTTTGTTGCTGGTGTCCCTGAAGAGCTATTGGGAAGATGGCAATAATAGCTCGACAAGAGTGTCTGCACTCTAGGTCTAATCCTGAGTATTTTCATATCCATAGCAATGAATGTGAAACCTGTGGATATTAGACTCCACAGGCTCAAAGTCGAATCCACAGGAGGTCTCTGAGAGTCAGACATGTGGCATAGATCAGCATCTCCCCACAAACAGTGTGTGGATCAAATCTCAAATCTCTACAAGAGAGTTCCCAAGGTCAGCCAAGACCAAATTTCAACTATTAAGAGTTTCCTATTTGGAGCTTTATACCGACCCTGCTACAGGAGCACAGTTTGTTAGCATTTCCCAGTCTATCGCATTCTGTACTGAGAGATGGCAAGATAAGAGCTACTACAACCAGCTTTGATCCCTAGCCATGACGACTGATAAGTAGGTAAAGAACACAAAGATGCTGGAGAAAACAACCCCTGCCCTTTGATCCAAGGGTTACAAAATTCAAAAATAAATACAAAGAATGAAAATTCATTCTTGCCAACACTTTTGACCACCTTAATGGAAACAAGCCCTTTATTTCCTGTTAAGAAAGTTTCTTTTTTTATTGTGTTTTCCCACCATTTGTTTTTTACTTTTAATTTTTAAAAAATTTTACTTAATTTTATTTATTTTTTTAACTTTTTTTCCATCCTGCATTTTATTGTCTGTGTATGTGTGTGATGTGTGTGTGAATATGGGTGTGGGTGTGTGTATTCTCTTTATTCAAATAAGTTATACACACACACAGAGAGACACACGCACACAACTTATGTGACTTCATTTTTAATTTTAATGCTTTCTTCTTCACCTGTTGGATTTTTGGCCTTGGTTTGACTTGGGTGGGGTAAAATTATATGTGGGTTTGAGTTGTTTTGGTCTTACATTTGTTTATTTGTATTTTGGGTTGTGTTCCTCTTAAAGGTATTTCTTTATTCTCCCTCAATAGCCCAAATTTTCTTTCTCTCATTCTCTCTCTCATTTTTTTTATTATTTTACCACTTTTAGTTATGTTTTACTCCTTTTCATTAGGACCAACATCTGCTATGTATATCCTGCCTCTCCTTTGTTCACTTCTTAAATATTTCAAACTTTCTGTTGTCTTCTTACCCTATTTCCACTCCATGTAAGAAACTGAAATTGCACTCTCTTCTAGAATTATATAGTTTATGTGTATCTTATTGTTATGCTCATGCGTATTGTTGTGATTATTAAAACAGTGGACAATGGAGTAGACACCTGATATTTAAACCCTGGTCTAGTTTATTCTTGTTCATTGTTAAATGCTGACTTCACAATTGCTGTACAGGTGGTAATAAGTGTGACAGATGTCAGAGTAGACACCAGACATTCATCTTATCATTGTCACTTTCAGTACTGCTATTCTCGGCTTCCTCTTTCTCTAAGAGGATTGGGATGCTTCAGGTTAACAGAGCAGAGATTTTTGCTGACAAAAAATACTGACACCTCAGCCAAGTAACAGCAAATCTCACTCCAAACATGATCCAGCCCCACATGAGTCTCAGCAAAACTTCAACAAATAGGGGAGAGACAAACCTCACCAACAATGAGGCCCCAAGGAGGAACATCCAGAGGTTGATCTCAGATCACACTATTGAATCTGTACTCATCCATTAAAAATAGAAGTCCTAGAATAAAAAAAAAAAGATAACTAAACACAAGTCCAAGACCTCTGAAAACATGAGGAAATAGGCAAACAAATCTCCCCACAAAATTTATAATTCCCCAACAAAGGATCCCAAAGGTATGGAAATGGATAAAATTCCAGAAAAAAAAACTAAAACAAAAAAGATTATTAAAAATCTTAATGAACTCCCTAATCATTATACAAAATACAAGTATAAATATGTGAATTTGGTATCAACATACCTTATATATAATCAGAGATGTGATAAATTATGTTGTAATGGTGTATTAAGAATTGTAATGCAAAAATAAATAAATAAATAAAATTTAAAAATCTTAATGAACTAAATGTACATATAAGGAGTGAATTAAGAAGACAAATATAGGTTATGAAATACCATTTAATAAAGAAATACATACATTAAAAACAAATTAATCAGAATTCTTGGAAAAAAAGACAATGAATTAAATTAAAAAGTCACTTATAAGTATCACCAACAGGTTACATTGTAAAGAAAATAGAAAATAGAACTTCAGGCTTTAATGAAAAAAATTTAGACCTTGAAAACATGGTATATAAATTTGCATACACAGTATTCAATAAAGGAAAAGGTAAAGGACCATGATCAGAAAAAACAAAAACTCTGGAGAAGAAACATGAGAAAAAACTTGAGCATCAATGGGATAGAACAGACATGGAGATACAGGCTAAAGGCATTAAGAACATCTTCAGTGAAATAGTAGCAAAAAAAAATTCCATTTTAGAAAGGAGACAGACATCCACATTGATGAGGCATATATGACTCCAAACAAGATCAAAAGAGAACTTAAAGACAAATCATAATCAAAATGACTACCATAGAAAATAAGAAAAGAATATAAAAAGTATAAGAGAAAACTGTCACATTTAGAGGCAATTCAATAAATCTCACTTTTGACTTTTCAACTCAGACTCTAAACTCAAAGAGAGTCCACAATGAGATATTCCCAGCTCTAAAAGAAAATAATTGCCAACCAAGATTCCTACATTCAGCAAAATTCTTTCAAAATTGATGGAAAATAAACAACAATTTACACTATGTAGATAAACTAAAACAAGTCATGACCACTAAGTAGCACTTTAGGAAGACTCAAAGACATGCTGCACACAGAAGAACCCAGAAACAAACCCCCAAATTCTCAAATAGATGAAGGTTACTTGAGGAGCAAATGGAAGTCAAGATAAAATTAATTGCATCAAACTGACCAAAATGGCAGGAAATAGAAAATACATATCCATGCTAATGCTGAATGTAAATGGTTTCAACTCCTTAATGAAACAACATAGATTAAAAGAATTGATTAAAAAAATAAGATCCAACTATATGCTGTTTTCGAGAGACTCATTTCATTGGCAAAGATACTCACAGGCTGAAAGTAAGAAAAATGGAAAATATTCCATGCAAATGGGGTTGGAAAACAAGCAGGAGTAGCTATTCTCATTTCTGACAGATTTTGAGCAAAAATTAACCATAAGAGAAAAAGAAGGCCTCTATGGTACTGGTTAAGGGAACAATCCAACAAAAATATATAATGATAGTAAATATATAAGCCCCAAATATCAGCGCACCTAATTACATAAAAAAAATTGACATTAAATCTCAGACCCAATATAATTATACTGCGTACTTCAACATTCCCTTATCACTAATAGACAATATTCTAACATAAAATCAATAAAGAAATTTCCGTCATATATAATGCTACAAATAAAATGGACCTAATAGACAGCAAAACAGTTAAATTTCCTTTTTTCTCAGCAGTTCAGGAAAATTTTTCCCAAACTGACCATATTCTCAGTTACAATAAAAGTCTTAGTAAATAAAAATTGATATAATCCCATGCAAATCAATAAATGTATCCAACCCATAAATAGAAATAAGTATAATAATTATATGATCATCTCAGTGGATGCAGAAAAGGCCTTTGATAAAATTCAGCACCCATTTATGTTTAAAATTCTGGAGAAATTAATGATACAGGGAAGTTATATTATAAGTTATAAAGGCCATACATGAAAAATCCAAACCTAATATTCATACTGAATGGTCAAAAACTGAAAGTATTTTTTATAAAATAAAACACATGACAATGGCGCATGGGGTTGTGGCTCAGTGATAGAGCACTAGTCTAACATGTGTGAGGCCTTGGGTTTGATTCTCAGCACCACATAAAATTAAATAAATAAGATAAAGATGTTGTGTATAACTACAACTAAAAAGTAGATATTAAAAAATAACATAAAAATGGTGTGCATTTTCACCACTTTTATTTAACATAGTTCTTAAAACTCTAGCTAGAGGAAACAGGCCAGAGAAGAAAATTAAAAATATAAAATAGGAAAAGAAGAAGAAAGATTATTTCTGTATGCTGATGACATGATTCGGTATCTAGAAGAAACTAGAAGAATCTCCATCAGAAGCCTCTTGAGTTGATAAATGAATTCAGCAAAGTATTAGAAAACAAATTCAATATTCACAAATCAATAGCCTTTCTAAAATTCAATAGCAATTCTGCTGAGAAAGAAATCAGGAATCCTATTTTATTCATTATAACTTCAAAAATAAAATACTAGGGCATTAATCTAACCAAGGAGGTAAAACATTTTTGCAATGAAAATTATATATCACTGAAGAAAGAAATTGAAGAAGACCTAATTCATTGCAATCCCCTTTAATATACTAATGACATTCATCACAGAACTAGAAGAGATGGTCCTAAAATTCATTTGGAAGAATAAGAGACTCAGAATTACTGTCGATGAAATCCTGAGCAAGAAGAGCAATTCAGGAGCCATAATTCCTTATCTGAAATTTTACTACAAAGCTATAGTAACAAAAACAGTGTGGTATTGGCATCAAAAAAGATATGAGAACTGGAGGAATAATATCTGGCAAAGATGTCAAAATATATGTTGGAGAAATAATAGCCTTTTAAACAAATGATTCTGGGAACACTGGATATCCATATGTAGAATAATGAAACTAAATTTCCATATGTCACCCTGCACAAAAGGCAAATCAAAGATTTTGGAATTAGACCAGAAACATTGAAACTGCTAGAAAAAGCATTTAGTTGATACTCCACCATAGTGGTACAGTCAGTGACTTCCTAAATAGGGCACACAAAAGTCCAGAAATAAAATTGAAAATCAACAAGTGGAATGTCATCAAATTGCAAAGTTTTTTTCTTTTTCTTTTTTTTTTCACAGCAAAGGAAATGACTAAGAGTGGAAGAGAATCTTTGCCAGTTAATCCTCTCACAGGGAATTAATATCCAGAACATATAAAGAACCCAAAGAAGCTTAACACTAAAAACAAACAAAAAGCAATAAATGAGCAATGAACTAAACAGATGTTTTTCCAAAAAAGAGAAAAAATGACCAAAAAATATATGAAAAAAATGTTTGACATCTCTAGCACTCAGGGATATGCAAATCAAAACTACAGTAAGAGCTCATATCACTCCTTTCAGAATGGCAATCATCAAGACTATAAATAATAATAAAGTGCTGGAAAGGACAGGTATACTCATATATAGTTGGTGGGACTGCAAAATAATACAACTCTGGAAAGCAGTATGGAGATTTGTCAAAAAACTAGGAATGAAACCACCATATGACCCAGCTATTCCACTCCCTGGCATTTGTCTGAAAGAACAAAATTCAATGTATTATAAAAATGCAGTCACATCAATGTTTATAGTAGCACAATTGACAATAGCCAAATTATGGAACCAGCTCAGATACCCTTCAATAGATTAATAAAGAAAATGTGGTATATATACACAATGAAGTTTTACTCAGCCATAAAGAAGACTGAAATTCTAGCATTTGCTGGTAAATGGAACTTGAGAACATCAGGCTAAATAAAATAAGTCAGACTCAGAAAATCAATGGTTGTTCTCTCATACACAGAAGCCTGAGAAAATAGAAGAAAAAGAAGGTATCCAATGCCACAAATATATATGCAAGATCAGTAGAATAGAAGAAGGAGATTCAGAAGGAGGGAGAAGGAGCAGGAGAGGGGAGGAAATGCAAAATACATTTAACCAAATCACAATATGTGCATATATAAATATACCATAGTGGTTTCCACATTTATGTATGTGCATAAAGCACCAATCAAATGTAAATAAAATGTGTAAGACAAAGAGCAGTTGAGGAAAGGGATGTAGGTAGGGAAGAGGGGAAAGAAAGTTGGGAAGTCGGGAGTGGAATGGAGTAAATAAAATTCTGCACATGTATGATTTTCACAAAATTAATGCATGTATGTATGATTACAATTCTTTAACTAAAAAAGAGTACAAAATAGTTTATTTAAGTCATCCTTATTCATGTTTTAGACTGAGAGAGGGATTATGAATTCATGATTACTTCCTAGACATTTTACTATTTTTGTTTTGCTACTATGAATTTACTTCCTGCATGGCAGTTTTGGTACAGTGAAGTAATATTGGCTTACATTGGTTTATCAGCATCCAGAATTATTTGAAACTTTTCTTGATCCACATTTGTTGATATTAGACTTCCTGAGTAAAACATTGTACCACATGCAAATAATAAATGTTGTCTCTTCTCTTTGACTTCAAAAAACAAAACAAAACAAAAAGAGTCCCATGTAGGAAATAAATAGAAAGAAAAGATAGTTACTCAGTTGATTAGCTAGCATAAAAATAGATTTAAAGCATAAATTAATTGTTTTAATCTAATCACTGTTTCCAACATTTAAGAAGAAAAAAAATGTGTTTTTATACAATTATTACATTATAAAACTAATTCTAGATTTCAAAATGAGTAATGTTTTGCTTTAATACTATATCCATAGAATTACTGACCAAATGTTTATTGATGGCCTCTATACATCTTTATAATGTCCTGTAGTATTTCAACCCCATAAATAGCTGAGAAAATTGTATTTAGTCAGTGGTCTCTTAAGGTTGATCTGCATATGTGCAATATATAACTTTAGACTGTATTAATTAGGCTTATCTAGAGAAAGATATATAAGACACTGCATGAGAAAGAGAGGTGTGTGAGGAGTTGGTTTGATTTAGACAATTAACCTACATGATTGTATTGTTTGTTTCAAGTTCAAAATTTATAAGGAAAACCAGCAATGTCTGGAAATTCAAGAAACTCACATTTTATCTTGTGGCAGATTTCCACTTCTTCTTGGAATCCTCAATTTTTGCTCTCAAGGCATTCAACAGATTACATAAAACCCATCTACATTATGAAAGATAATTCTCTTAAAGCCTAACTGTCTTGCAAACATTAATCACATTTAAAAACAACTTCCCAATAACATCTAGACTCAAGTTTGACCAATCAACTGGGTACCACAGTTTAGTCAAGTTGACATAAAACTAGACAATCAAATATGCCTAATAGAAAAATTAATCATGAAGAGAAAAAGATATTCACTTAAATATCTTAATTTACTTCATATCTTCGGGTAAGAAACAAAAGGTAATTGTAAAATTAAGATGGTCCATAAAACATAACTTTGGTACATTTTCTTTTCCCAGTGATTGCATGTGTTGACCAAATGGTAATTCAAGTAATAAAAGTATCTGATCATGTGACTGCAGCACTTCTATCACATCTACAGATTTCTATTTTTAATTCTGGTTCTCTCTCTGTTTATGACACATGTTCAGTTGTCCCCACCCCCATCCTGCCCCAAAGCTTTGGAGTTAAAGTCATACATGAAGATTGCAATCAGTTTTTTGAAACTCCTGTTCATGTTGATATTATGACCTTCTCCCATATGAGTGTTGTTAATTGCTATCTAGAATTATTAACTTTTCCAGAATACTTTCTGTTTACTTTGTCAAAATATACAAGAGGAATCAAAATATATAAAAAACTGTTATGATATTTTGGTACATATTTCCTAAATAAGACAATTTAAAAATCAAGATACTTTTTTTTTCAGTCTGAAATATTTCATGACTTTTTATTGTTTTTTTTTAAATAACACTCATCATCTTTATTATTTTCAACTATACAGTTCAGTAGTGTTAAGTATATTTACATTATTATAAAACAGATCTTTAGAACATTTTCATCTTAGAAACTTGAAACTATTCACTCCATTAACTAACTCTCATTTCCCCCCTTCCCTCAGCCCCTGGTAAATACAATTTTACTTTCTGTTTGCATTGATTTCACTGCTTTTAAATACCTCATGTAAGTGGAATCGCATACTATTTGTCTTTTGTGACTGGCTCATTCCACTTACCATAATGTCCATAAGGCTTATCTATACTGTAGCATTCTTCCTAA
This sequence comes from Ictidomys tridecemlineatus, assembly GCF_052094955.1. NCBI lineage: Eukaryota > Metazoa > Chordata > Mammalia > Rodentia > Sciuridae > Ictidomys > Ictidomys tridecemlineatus. Next base: position 221,920,300 of record NC_135478.1, read on the forward strand.
AGATGAATAATACCCCACGTATAACCTACCACATTGGCTTATCCTTCCATCCATCACTGGACACTTGGGTTGCTTCTGCTTCTTGGCTGTTGTATATACTGTAGGTGAGAAAATATCTCGTCAGCATTCTTCTCTGATTCATTTGAATATATATCCAGAAGTTGAATTACCAGATCATACATTAATTCTATTTGTTTCTTTTTGGAGGAAACTCCATATTTCTATAGCATTTATGCCATTTCATATTCCCCTCTGTACTACCTAAGGGGAAAATCAAGACACTCCTTGATCAATGGGCTGCAGAATAGATGTTGTGCCAGCAGGCATGAAAACAACACTAATCCCATTGTACGTCTCCATGGAAGTTCTTGAGTGATCACGCACATTGTCAGTGAGCATTGTCAATATACTGTTTTGAAGGGAATCATTATTTTTTCTTTGAGCAATCCATCTCTGTAGTGGGTTTAAAATATTCACTGAACCATCTATAAACAGTCGTGCCATCATCTAGGCTCTTTGTTCCATTTATAGGGCACAAAGAGATTAAGCATAATTCTTATAGGCCCAGGGGTTTTCAAATGGTGAAGAAGCATTGGCTTTAATTCAAAGTTACCACTTGCACTATTTTCTAAGAGAGTCAGCCTGGTCTTTTGAAACTTTGCTGGAATTGACTTCTCCTCTCTAGCTATGGAAGTCCTAGATGGCATCTTCTTCCAATAGAAGACTTGTAAGTAAAAATAACAAAAGCAATTTCGGCACCATAATGAAAGCACAGATAACGGGGACAGGAGCAGACTTCATGGATCAGTTATGTCTTTTATTCAGCAGTGGAGTTAGGTATCAGAGGGGCTCACTTTCTGGGTAGAAAATGTCCCCCAGTTACAGAAGGGGTCTGGATTATTACATGTTACACCTAGAGATTACTTACAATTCCAACTTTTTAAATTAAGTTCCTAATCCCTTAGGGAACATTTTTATGTCTTAAAAGAAAACTATTTAGTTGAATTCTTCCATTTTTTTGTATTTGTTGTGGAATTGAATAGTCTAACACAAGCAGTTTAACTTATATATGCCTCAGCTTCATCATAAGCTAAGGGAAGTTAATAATAGTACATACTTCATAAGGTTTTTGTGAAGATTAAATTATAAAAAAATATATTAAGTGATTAGAAAATACCTAGTCCTGGTAGATATTACTATTACAATTATTATAATTATTAGAACCAGAGGGTTTTTTAAAAAAAATACTTATTTGTAAGATAGTTATTCGTTAATGGCAGGCATTTTGTTATTGATCATGTATTTTGAAATAAAAACTTGGTATTATATTTTTGAAACTATCATCACTATTATAAATGAAAACTTAGGAAAGATGAACACATAAGATAACAACAGGGTTGTATAGAAGTAGGGTATTAAGCAAATAATTTCAAACTTTAAAATAGGCATTCGACATTTTAAAATGAATAAATTTTAGAAAATATGAGATTAGAATATTATAGTACTGGACTAAACAGATTAGAATATTATAGTACTGGACTCATGTGTTTTCATATTTTCCAAAGTTTTATCAAATCTCTGAAAATTGTCCTTCAACAACTGAGTATGTTAATGTTTAAGTTTCGAAAATCAAAAGGATAATAACCATTTATACATATACTTACATAAAAGTATATGTGTGTGGGTGTATATATATATAATTCATATATCTCATGACATCAAGCTAAGCAATACACAATAAAATTGACTATATATATGTGTATATATATATATATATATATATTTTTTTTTTTTTTAATATTTTCAAAAGGAAACTTTTGGTGCTCTCTGAAAGGCTTGTTGCTTACTTAGGTCACTGGATATCCACAATCTTCCCAATTAGTTGATGAAGGCATTAGATATTCTACCACATCCTCTTCTACCAGCACTGCTCACCACATAGACACACGAGACAAATTATCTCAACATTTACAATTTATTTCATGAACATGAATATAGTAATGCATGCATAACATCCCTGGAGACTCAGATAAAATATATGATAGTAGTAGCTAAAAATATAGTGTTAGATAAACTTTTATGCAAAATATGAGGCAAGGGAACTGCAGGCTATTATTTTAAATAATCATGGATCTTAAAACTTATAATACAGATTGAGAACTACATCTGGGTAATTCCCAGAATGTGAAATGTAAACCTTTCTAATACATAATGTGATGTATCATTAAGTTTTAATGTTAGTTTTACTCTATCTATGGAAATAATATTATTTAAATAGCATTATGATTATTTTACCTATAAAATTATATCTTCACAGATGTAGGTAAAAGTTATAGGTTATTTTATCACTAGTACTCTCTTTTGGGTAAAAGAGAGAGAGGTTTATTGAATAAAATAAAATCCAATCCAATCCAATCCTTACATAAAATAGTATTAGTATTATAAATGTTGAAATGGCAAGTACTTTTTTATTATTTATATATTGATTTTACATATATTGTGATTTTAAAAATATTCGATTATTTTTTCCTAAATTTTTTATTTAAAATGCCAGATGAATATTTGAAAGTGTATAAAGGAGAAATGTAGCTTTAAAACATTAGAGCTCTAAAAATTTGATTCATTGATTTTTTTCCACTAAATCAAGGTCACTGGTCTCTGATTCAAGGTCATGTATTCTCTCTTGCCCTGGCTCAGTTTCCAAGTGTTTCAAGCACAGAGTGGGGTTTCTTTTTCTCCATGTGACCACTGTGCATTCACTCAACAGAGCTGAAAAGCACTGGCCACATTCCAGGTGTGTTCCAGAACCAGAAAAATGTGAATAAAGAGTCCCAGAGTTCAAAGAGCTTTGAGTCCTCAACAGCCCCTTTTCAAAGTGCCCTGTTAGAACAATGCCATCACTGGGAATGGAGAATTGGATGGTATCTGATGGAAGGGGGCAATTAGAGAGCATGAAACTTGAACTCTGGGCATTGGAAAATGAGAAGATATTTGCTGTGCAATTGATGAAAACACTGATCTATCACAATGGCTCGTGTGTAGGGTTTAAGTGGACAGGAGGACTTCAGAATAAATCTAGAATCTCTTCCTAGGTTGAAGTCTAGGAAGAGAGAGGGAGATGTGGCATCACAGAGGAAATCACAGAAGCTTTTCTTAGTTTTCAAGTAATGATGGATAAATTTTAACTTATGATCCGTATCTCACAAACTTCACTGCTATCTCTCACTTACACTTGCAGGCAACTCAGATATGTTGCCGTAGTCTCGCTGGGCACAAAATCACGAGCCACTCAAGCAGGAACAAACTTTGTTTTTGAAACTGCTGCCAATGCCCTGTACGCCCCCGGGGAAGATTGCCAATCCACACATGCAGCATTCTCCCGGAACTCCAGAGGAAGTTCCTCCCCCGGAATTCCCTCCTACTGCACTTCCCCAACCAATGGAAACTCTCCAGGAGTCCTGTAGCAGGCTGAGGTGAACAGCAGGAGTCCAATATTCATAAGAATGCAAATCTTAACGTAATCATATCATCTCAATGGCTAGCTGGCATCACCTTTCAACCAAAAATGCTGTGCATCATATTACTTGGCTGTGGCTCTTAGCATTTCTTCCCTTCTGTTTAATTAAGCAACAAGCAATGTGGCTAGGGACTGTGCCTGTTAGGTTTGTCCAATTCAACATATGGTTCTTACCTGTCATTGGAAAACTGACCTCTAGGCGTCAGCCTCCTGTTTTAGGTTGATACCACTGCAATTGGATCATACCCATCACTGACTACCGGTCCAGTATACAGCCATACTTGTGGATAGGCCTATGCACCAGTGGGGGGGTGAGGTTCTTTGCCTCACCTCTGTTGGCCCCCAAATTTGGCCTTGGTGCCAGTGGGGGGGTGAGGTTCTTTGCCTCACCTCTGTTGGCCCCCAAAATTAGACCATCACTAGTAGAAGGGAGGAGGATACAGAAATGCCACAACACCAAGTGAATTGATGGCTCTTTAGGATAAATTGCAACACTGGTGACACATCAGCAAAGATACGCCAGCACTACCATAATTTGCTGCATCAACAGATAGAGCACAATCCATACAAGTGATACATAGTCCAGGCAAGTTTTGTAAGCAGTTCAAAGTGGAAGAATCTATCAATATGTTCATTTCCTCCCAAAATAAATCGACTCAGTGATTGAGCATTACTTGTTGAGTTATTAGTCATTGATGCATCAGTTTATACAGTTTGTTGTGATAACTATCGAAGAAAATGTAGTTTGGTTTCATTTTGTCTTCACAGGCACTGGGATGAAGATAGGAATTCTGACAATGATGCTAAAAAAAAATTATGTAACATTCCAACAGGTACTAAGAAAACAATTTTTTGAACAATTTACATTATCCTGACAGAATTATTAAATATAATGAAAAGGAAAGGTGAAAGTAAACAAACAGATCTGTTAACCTGCTTATTTTGTACATATATTAAAACAATCCTCAAAAGCTGTTTAACCAATTTAAATTAAACTATTAAAATCAGGTGAATAATAAAAAAAATTTGGATCCATTTATTCATGAGCGCTCCTCATATATGATATATGGACATATGCACATACAGACATACAACACAAAACAGAAGAGTGCACATATAACATACAACACATAAGACGATAGTAAAGGCCTTGTAGCTTTACCTAGGTGAAATCTCCATTGCAATGTTTAAAAACTCCAGAGTCAAAAAATAAAACTGATCATAAAAACATTAACCTAGGTCTGTATGAGCTCAAAAATAAAATAGAACTTTATGATGTGGGAAAAAGCAATAATAAAATAGATATTGAAAAAAGCATCCTGGTTAATCACTGTCGCAGATGTAAGAATAGCAAAGCTGAAGCTCTGGATATCAGCTGTTATGGATTTGAGTCAAATCATCTTCTTTTTGGTCTGTAGAAATTGTTTTGGTTAATCTCTCTGGAATCCAAATTGGCTGGTGTTCTCCCTATGGAAAAACACAAACAGAGCCCCGACTCCAAACAATCACTGGATCAGGACCTTTCCATTGTCCTGTTAGTATATCCTTCCAAAGTACCTTAGGCTTATGCACATTTTTTTGGAAACAAATGTCTTTTTGCAGCACTAAGCCCTGATGAATCCAAATTTAAAAAGTTTAGAGTAAAAAGAGTTATTTTAAGTTTATCTTTGGGGGATATATACCCCTTTCTAATTCCATCCTTTTGTTTTAATAAGTACATTTTAATAGTTTGATGAGCTCTTTCAACTATGCCTTGTTCTTGTGGATTGTATGGAATTCCTATTATGTGAGTAATGCCAAATGATGAGCAAAATTGTTTAAAAGAGGTATAAGCATAACCAGGACCATTATCTGTTTTTAACTGTTTTGGAACGCCCACAGTGGCAAAATTTTGTAAGCAATGAGCTATAACATCTTTAGTTTTTTCTCCAGCAAAAAGGGAGCCCATCAAAAATCCAGAAGAAGTATCAACTGTAACATGCAAATATTTTAATTTTCCAAATTCTGGCAAGTGTGTGACGTCCATCTGCCAAATATGGTTAGGTATCAGTCCTCTAGGATTGACTCCAAGATTAACTTGTGGTAAAAATGTCACACAATTTTGACATTGTTTTATTATATGTCTGGCTTGTTCTTTAGTTATTTTAAAATGCTTTTGTAAAGTATTAGCATTGACATGGAACCTTTTATGAAAACTTATAGCTTCTTCTGTTGTGGAGAAAATATGTATGTCATGTATAGATTTATCTGCTAATTCATTGCTCAAACTAAGGGCTCCAGGTAATCTTGTATGTGCCCTAATATGTCCTATAAAGAATGGATCTTTTCTGTCCCAGATTAGACATTGTATAGTGGAAAACAAAGAGAAAACAGTAGAAGAAGGGGAAATCCTGCCAGCATCTTGAAGGGATACTATAGCATTAACTGCATACTGACTATCAGAAAATGAATTAAATACAGAATCTTTAAACATCATAAAAGCTTGTAATACTGAATTAAGCTCTACCTTTTGAGCTGATGGTTTGGGTACTAAAAATGTAAAAGTTTGATCAGGGGTAACTACTGCTGCTGTACCATTATTTGACCCATCAGTGAATATATTTGGAGCATTCATGATAGGGGTTTTTCTTGTCATTTTTGGAAAAACTACAGGATGCTTAAACCAAAAAGACAACAAAGGATTAGATGGTAAATGATTACCAAATGAAACATTCGATTTACACATGATTATTGCCCAAGTATCTAACTCATTAGCTAACTCATCAATTTGATCCATAGTATATGGAGTAATAATTTTATTGGGAGAAATCTCAAACACTCCCTTTGCTGCTTTTATTCCTTTGAGTATTAATTGTCCTACAGCCTCAGGATATCTAGTAAGAATAGTGTTAGGAGAATAAGATAAATGTATCCACAATAATGGACCTTCTTGCCAAAATACTACTGTAGGAATATTTTTTGTTGGTAGTACAATAAATAATAAAGGCAAACTTATATCAATTCTATCCAAATACATATTTTCCATATATGTTTCAATGATTTTTAATGCCTTTCTTGCTTCAGGCATTAACATGTATATATATATATATATATATATATATATATATATATATATATATTACTCTTTTTAGATTTAAACTATTTTCATATGCAAAAGAATTTCTAAATATGGTTAGATCTTTCTTTTTAAAAAATATTGAATCGAAAGGAATGTCTTTAGAAACATTAAAGCAGAAGAAATCATATTGCCATAATAAACGTACTATACTGATGGTTGTTTCCAAAAAGCAACATACAAACACACACCACCACCACCCACCAACAGCAATGAAACCCAAGGGCCAGAAAAGTGATTAACGAAAAATGGCCTGTTTCTTATAGTACATACAGTTAGCAGAGAAAAATGTGCTGTTCTATCCCAGGATGTGTCATTTGGGCTGGGTTTGTGGCTCAGTGAAAGAGTGCTTGCTTCGCATATGTGAGGCACTGAGTTAGATCCTCAGTACCACATAAAAATAAGTAAACAAAATAAAGATATTAAAAATAAGAAGGATGAGGAAGCTTCACATGTCTAGGTGAACACGTTGCTGATGTCAGTAGAGCCATCTGAAGTACTTCGAACATAGGTAACTCTGTGAATTTTAGTGTCTGCAGAGTTTCCATGACGTTTTATTACAACAACAATCATTCATGAGGAACATCAGATAGTATTTTCATAGGTATTACTTTCCATATGATGATTTTGATAAAAAGAATCGAAGGGAGAAATGTAGCTTTTTTTTTCCAAATGAAAACATTGATTTGTAGAAATGACTACTTAATTTGTCTGTTGGTGGTATATTCTTTATAGATATGAGTAATGCTGTCACACCATGATATGCAGCTGTGACTTTCCAACTTCATACATTTTTACAGATCACACTTATTACTCCAATAAGTAAAAGCAGTGGAGGTAGAGATGGAGTATATTGGAAAGGTAGGAGTTAACGATGATAGGAGGTTTTATGTCTGAGTAAATGAGAGCACAAACTCCATTGGCAGAGTCCTGCATACATGCTCTGTCAATTGCTGAGAGAAAGCCGCTGGTGTCTCCAATACACATGGTCGGATCTATTTATCTTTTCAGTTCTATTAGATTTTCCGTCATATATTTTAAGTGAAGTGTGGTCAACCCTTTCTCGTATTAGGATTTTTGGCTTCTTGGAGATCTGACTCCTTTATCATTGTTTAATATCCATTTTAAGTACTTATAAATTTCTTGTTCTAAATCTATTTTGTCTGATATTACTAAAAAACATTTAGTTATTTTACTAAAAGTTGTAATTGCTTACATTACATCTCTTCTGTTCCTTTTTATTTTAACCATTTTGTATCTGTATTGTTAGAGTAGTTTTCTGGTGCATAACCTATCCTCAGTTCTTGATATTTTTTTATCCCATTTGAAGATCTCTATCATTTAACTGGTTATTAGACTGTTTATGTTTAATATTTTATTGATATAGGTGGACTAAAATACAACCTTTATAAATGTTTCTTATTTGTTTCTCTCATTTCTTATTTCTCTTTTCAGCCATTCTGTAGTAAAAAAGACTTGATTCAATATTATCAATAATACTGACTTATTTATACCTTCAAATATTTGAAATATTATTCTAAGATTAAAAATGTACATTTAAACAACAAAAATCTAGCCCATAATAAATACCACTTCACATATTATATTAAGAATCTTAAAACTACATTTCCAGACTTCTTTGATCATTTATGAGCTATTTTTGTTGTTTATTTTATTTTTATATTTACATGAAAACACTTTGCTATTCGTTTGCTTAATTACTATTGTTGAATTGCTGCTTTAAAACAGCCTAAAATGAAAGAATAAGTTTTATAATCTTCATTCCATTTCCATATTTTTAAAATCCTTTTTCTCTCAAATAATATATAACACTGGCCTAAAGATTTTCTTAATATTTCTCTCAGTAAAAATCTATTCACAAACAATTCTGCAAGTTTTTGTATGTTATAAAAGGTATTTTTTAAATTTTGTAACATCTTCCACTGAGTTTCCAATGAATACTCTCATATGAGTGGGAAAGGCACAAAAGCAGATGTCTGTGTTCTGCTATGTGACCAAATTCTTGTTGAGCAAACAATAACCATATTGTAAAAGGCATCACTAAGCCAGAGGTTAGTGAATTTCTACCCCGAAAATTAAAATACTTGCACTAATGAGAATTAGGTTTCTACTTTTAAGGAACTATTACTTAGGCATAAGTAAACCCATGTAAGCATAAATTACCTCCCATAAATATGTCTCTCTAACGTAGCCAAGGGAAGCATGAGAAGTAGGGAAAATCCAGAATAATTGGTTTCTGGTCTGGAGGGAGGTCTACGGTCTGTGGTCTGCTTTATTCTATTTTGTTGACATTGAGCTACAACTCATCTGCGTGGTTTCCACTTCTCTCAAATGGCGGAGCATGGGTAAGTGGTAATGATCAAGCCCAAATGGTGCAATATCTACTGCGAATCTCATGAAATATGAATACGAAAAAAAAAACTGAAACATTTGTCCTGTTCTGAGAGTGGAGATCTGAAGGAGTAGACAGTGGTGCCACTCCTCATGAACTTGCCACTTCTTCCAAGACTGAGCGTTTAGTTTTCTTTTCCTAGGTGTTGACTCGTCCTTGACCATGTCTGAAGTTTAAGAAAATTTGAAATAAGCTCCATCACCTAATCCTAATCAATCTAATTCAGGGGATAAATGGAAAAAATCAGTCATTTAATGAATTCTAAAATCCTTAATTACTTATCAAAGTCAAATACAGAGAATGTTACATCTTAATCCAGTGGCAATTTTATGGTCTTCCACATGCTGTTAGATTTCCTAAATGTGTGATTCTTAGTTTACTCATGAGTGAAATACTTAGAGATTTAAAAAGTTAATTACTGTGTGCTGCTGAAAGAACCTTAGCTTTCAGTGAGGAAAGGTAGGAGTTAAAGATGATAGCCAAGTTAAAAAAAAAAAGTAAAGAAAAACAAGAGCAGGGTATGGGGTGTGTGTGTGTGTGTGTGTGTGTGTGAGAGAGAGAGAGAGAGAGAGAGAGAGAGAGAGAGAGAGAGAGAGAGAGAGAGAGAGAGAGATTTTAGAGTTCTTTAAAGAAAACTAAGCAAGTATAATTCCACAGGCTTAATTCTCTTTAGTGTGTCAATATACACATTCAACATATTGAGGAACCCCACAGTTATGGCATTTCTTCATGTTTCCCCCTTGCAAGACCCATCTTCCCTCTCTAAAATTGTCATTCCCCAGCTTAACTTTCCTGGTGATTGACAGCCTCTACCATGTCCCATTTCTTTCTCACAACTTGTGTTGCCTCCTGCTGTCCTGCTGGCTAGTCTCACATCCTCCAGGTGGCTGGATCCTCTGCTTTGCTTAAAGAAATACAAACAAAGCCAGATGTTGTAACTCTGAACTTTGTTTAGGCACAATTTTTGTGAAAACACTTTTGGCAAAATTCTATCCTATAATTTTGTAGGAAAATAATAAAAGAAAAATATTCATTTAAAAAAGTACTAAATACACCCTTGAAAAATGTAAGCCAAACTCCAAAAGATGGCATAAATTGACCAAACTTCCTGAGTTTATTGCAATAATGTTTGTTTTAGTCAGCTTGTTTTGCTGCTGTGACTAAAAGACCCAACCAGAACAATGGTAGACGAGGAGAAGTATATTGGGGGGCTCACGGTTTCAGAGGTCTCAATCCACTGGCAACATGCTCCATTCCTCGGGGTTCCAGGTGAGGCAGAACATCATGGCAGAAGAGTGTAGTGGAGGGAAACGAATCACATGATGATCAGAAAGAAGAGACATTCTAACTGGCCAAATGCAGACATTTATCCCAAAGCCATGCCCCAATTCTCACCTCCTCCAGCCACACCCCACCACTTCAATTACCAGCCAGGGAATCCTTATCAGGGGATTAATTTGGATTGGATTAAGACTCCTATGATCCAATCATTCCTCTTCTGAACCTTCTTGCGTTGCCTCACACATGAGCTTCTGAGGGACAAGTCACATCCAAACCATAACAATATTCTTATGTATTTGCCTCCCCAGTTAAAACTTAGGAAACTGCAATTTAGACTAATTAAGTAAACTATCCTTATATATGCATATAAGAGCAGAACCAAAATTTAAATTCATTAATAAAATCAGTACTGTCTGTCTCTACAAATGATGCTCTGGGCTATGCTGGAGCACAGGGCAACTCTTTGGCTCTGGAAGTTCTGGCCTCTGTTGATCATCTAGGACAGACTTCTGGGAAGAGAACTTCAGGTCAAAATTCATAAATATACTTTATATTTATATATATATAAATATATATATATATATTACCAGGCATGAATATTAGAGGTAATTTTCAAAATATAAGGAATCTAAAATTATGACATTTGAATTGGTGCTGTGGCTCAGGAGGCTGAGGTGTGAGGATCACAAAGCCAACCTCAGCAACTTAGCAAGGCTCCAAGCAACTTATGAGACCCTGTCTCAAACTAAAGTGTAAAAACGGCTGGGGATGTGGCTCAGTGGTTATGTAAGGTAACTTGGTTAGGCACCTTGGTTCAATCCATGGTACCTAAATAAATAAATAGGTAAATAATAAAAGTTGATAGTTTAGTGTACCATTTTTTATTATGGAAATATATATTAAACTAGATTTTTTAATAGAATAGTCACAAAATAACACTCATAATAACAATAGTAAAATTCACTAGTGAATATTAAGGAAGAAAACCATAAAATTATATCTATAGATACTACAATACGTGAAAAAATTAAGTACCTATTCTTGATCTTGAAAAATCGAATAGACATACAGATTTACTTAATATCTGCCTCAGATGTATTATCTGGTTTTTTTTGTTATTGTTTTTGTTGTTTGACTAATAAACCTGTTTGCATTTATTATGTGAAACATGATGTTTTGGAGCATATATACATTGTGGACTGGTTAAACATGGCTAACTAGCAAATTGTTAATTACCTCACATAGTTATCATTTTTATGGCAAGAATACATAACATTCAGACATGTTATTCTTCATGGAGAAAAATCTATCCTTTACTCTAGAATTAAGAAAATAGAGTGTGTTTTCTGACAAAGCAACTCAACTTTGTAGTTGAGGTTTTAGCTATTTAAATATAGATAAGACATTTTTACCCTGGTAAAGTAAACTTGCATTACATGGAAGTAAACTTAATAAAAAAAAGTGCATACCCTATGGAAGAGCATTTTAAACACAAATTGAACTTCAATAAATGAACAGACATATCAAGATTCAGCATGTGAATACTGAAAATAATTAAAACATCATTTTTCATGTTAATTAATAAATCTGCAAAAAATTGTAAAACTTTAAAAAATCTTATTTTACACACTGTATTCTAAAAGACTGACTCTGATATTCATACAGAAAAACAAATAGAAAAATAAAACATTTACTGAAGGGGAATAAAAGGACAAGAATGATAAGATTGTTCTACCAGATATGAATGTATATCATTAGATTTCAATAGTTAAGGCAATGTGAATCTGGAATGTGAAGAGGCAAGAGGAGAAACTCAACTGAGGGAGAATTCAGTGATCAGTCCTCATTTAATATAAAATATGATAATGAAACATATCTTCTGAGTGGGAAAAATGTAATGTATTCACTAAAATTTTATGAGATTTCAGAGCAATATATGTCTTCATATTTATCTACCTATCATCTATCTATATATTTATATATCTTTTTTATCTCCATAATTAAATTGTACAAAACATAAAACATCTTAGTGGATTAAATATTTAAATGCAATAATGATATCGAAAGTGTGAAAGTGTAAATCTTGGGGTCAGGAAGCCTGGTTCAATTGAATAAAGATCCATAAACAGTAATTAGTAAAAAATAATTATCACCTATATGTAAATACACATTTTTGAGTGGTTAATTAAAACCACACATCTGAAAACCAAATACATATAATACAGAGAGAAATAAGTACTTGTAACTCATGTGTATTATCTCTGTAATAATGAAGAGAAAAATATCAAAACTACAACATAAAGGATCAAAAGAAACCTCAACATACATTATCAAAGCATATAAACAAGGTGGGTCCAAAATTAAAACTACAAACAGTTATTAACATACAAATGTCCACACTCAATAAAAATTAAACATATACTAATTTGTAGAGATATATTTTAACATTATCATATTAATAATAATCTTGAGGTTTGACTGCATAATTATTTTCCAACAGTCTTGGAAAATAAGGTGCTATCATAAACTCTGACAAAATGTAAGTTGGTAAAAAAAAAAAAACCCTTGAATGACAATTCGGTGATTTGGAAAGCTACATATGCATAGATTCTAACAATTTATCTTATGGATATATTTATGCATATTCAAAACAAAATTCTGTGTAATTTTCTTGCTTTATGTTCAGTTCTTGTAAATGAAACATACATATTGAAAAATTTCAATTTGTAATGAAATGTATAATAGTCTAAATCATCCATCTGCTAATTGCCACTCTAAGGTAATTCCTTGGTCATTGTCTCTAATCTTACTACCTAGACCTATTGCACAATGTATCATTTCATGACTTAATGGCACATTTTATTTTTATATCTCCTTATTTATTTTTGCTTATCATTGATAAGCAGACAACATGAAATCGACCTTATATATTGGTGCACAATATAGTTTTGCTAACTATGGGCACAGCGTTGAGTAACAGCTCTATAAAACTTAATCATATTTCATAACTGAAACTTTATACCCATACAAGAGCAAGTCCCCATTTCCCCTCCCCTCAGTCTCTCACAGCTGTTATTCTGCGCACTGTTGTTCACATACTCATGTAACTAAAATCAGGCATTAATTGTCCTTTCATGACTAGCTTCTCTCATTTATTATGATGACCTCTAGGTCCATTGGTATGGTTGCATATAGCAAGATTTCCTTTTCCATTAAGGTGCAATTATATTCCATTGCATATGTAGACAACATTTTCTTTTCCATTTAACTGGACATTGAATTTGTTTTATATCTTGGCTATTGTGAACAATTAACATGGAATGCACGTATCTCTTGAAGACCCTGTTTTCAATTATTTTGAACATACATCCAGAAATGGGATTTTGGGTCATATAATAGTTCCAATTTTAATATTTTTAAATAACCTCCATATTGTGTTCCAGACAGCTTGCCCCATTTCTAATTTCCACCAATGGAGCACAAAGATTCAAGTTTCTCCATATCCTCAAAAGTACTTATCTTTTTGTTTGTTTGTTTGTTTGTTTTTAGTAGCCATAAAACAAATATATGAGGTGATAACTCATTGTGGTTTTGATTTGCATTCCCTTGATTGTTTGGTATGAGAAAATTTTCTTTTCTTAGTTGACCATTTGTGTGTCTTCCATGAATAGATATTCTTCCATGAAGAATATCTATTTATGTCCTTTGACATTTTTAAAAATTTAATTGTTAGATTGTCAGAGTCCATGTCCTTTAACTTATTCTTTACAATTACTATCATGCTAAAGCCTAATCTCTTCTACTGAGCCCTCTTTTACATCTCTGCTCCAAATAGGCTATTTAGGACAGATTAATCATTACATATTAATTAGCTGGCACAAATTAAATAATCTGCAGACATTATCAACCATTATTGCACATAATTTACTATGTTCTGGTTATTTGTCAAGATATTTATTACTTATATTAAAAGTATCTTCATTCTTCATAAAGAATATTTTTCTTATTTTTTGGTAAGTTGTTAAGGTCTGTAGACAAGTCAAAATAACACGTGGTATTTTGCCAGAGAAATGTTAGAGTTTGTAAACAAGTCTGGATGGTGCCTGGCAAAATGCCAGAGGGAGTGGTTTGAGAAGTAACAAAAGCGAGCCATTAAGTGTGGAGATTCCTTATTGGTTGACTGATGTATCTAGTTTATGCTAATTAAGATAAGCTGTGCAAAATGTATAAATAGCTCTGTTGTCCTACAATAAAGGGCTCCTATTCCTGCTGCATCAACGTACACAAGTTATTCGTCACCCCCCGGTTATTCTGCTGCAGCCGGACTGCGGCAGTAAGTTATTTTAGATGTTTTAAATAAGAATCAGCACCAAGGATGAATTTAGTAAAATATTCTGTTTAAATTCATTTTTTATTTTTCCTTATTAAATTGGTCAGGTACTATAATAATGTGCAATACTTCAGACAGTTCTATTTAGAAATAGAGATTTTATTTGCATAGCTTCATATGTATGAATTGGTATAGGCATGGATATGAAAATAAATAACAGTCCAACAGATATACATTGGAATTTATGTTCTATGGAGAGACATTATAAATGTTTTTATTACCCAATAATTTTTTTGATATAAAAGTAGCCAAATGACAAAAAGTTTACTCTAACATACTTATCAATGATATTACCATGAAGTGTTCTGAAAGGAAACTAGAGAATTGGTATTAAGTTTCCTCAATCAAAGAAAAAAAAATTGACTCACTCTTTCATCATACGTTTATTTACTATATTTTATGCATCAGACATTGTTCTGAAGTTTAGAAATACATCAGAGAATAAAATAATAAGTGTGGCACTCATGCAAGGTGCACTGTATCCTACAATACTGAAAATAAAGTCTTTATATCTTGATGCATTTAAATGCTTAACAATTATAATGTGAATGCCCCCCAAATTATCAGAGTATGTTATGTGAAAGGAGTTTGTAAAAGTGATAAAAGAAAATTCCACTGTACAGCTGTGGTACACTATCAAAAAAAGTTGACTTTCATTTTTCTGCTATAAAATAATGCATATAATTGAGCATGACGGTAGACCTACCATACACTTTGATGTTCATCCTTCCAGTTTCCTTCCATCCTTAGTTTGGCTAGAAAAAATATACAATAGCTTTTCATTTATTTTCCGTTATCCTCACCCTGAAAAGACAACCTAGTTTATGAAAAACTGAATTCTTTTGATAGCTTTTGTTGTCTTGTATGTTTTGCATTGGCCCCACGAATCACTCTAGAATCAGATATGGTTTCTTTACTTTACCATTTTGCCTGTAATTTATGGAACAGACAGGAGTTTGTTTGATTTTCCTAAGCTTCACTGAAACTGTATGTTTAAGAACAGCATTCATTTGACTGGAAAGCTGAATAAACACTATTTTACAGTTTTAACAGGAATCATTTATCAAATCCATTGAGTTAAAAAAATGGGATAATTCAATAGAATATTTATGTGTTTTCTTTTTTCCTTTAATGTGAAATGTGTCAATAACCTTTTGGGATATGGATTAAGTTCCCGATAACCGATTTTGGAAAATAAAAATAGGATTCTCTGAAAAGCTGAACATTTATTGAGCCTGTAAAATTTATTGTTTATTTATTCTCTTTATTTAAATTTCTTGGACAATTTGATTTTGACATGTCTTCTTAAACATAATAGTACATATTTTGGTCAAGCAGGTCAAAACATTAAGTTGGGGGATTAGAATTTAAGAAAAGTTCTTTAAACATCAGATTATTCTTTAGCTAAAATAGTTTTCAGTGTGATTTCTGGGAATGTTTTGTGAATTCACAACTGTTTAGAAACAGTACCTAATTTACAGCTTTCAAAGATTTGTGCCTTTCAAAAAAGAAGAATGCCTTGTCTGATAATATGATGTAAAAAAAGATTGCAAATAGATCTCAACCAACTCTTAAAAATATGGTTGGCCCATGAAAGGTAGGACATAATTTTTATTCCAGGTTCTGTGGAATGTTAGCTGCTTTGAGATGAATAAAATGTAGTGGCTGTACTTTCTGGTAAAAGAGAAAGACACGGTAAGAAAAGATGAAACCATTTGAAAGTGTGTGTGTGTGTGTGTGTGTGTGTGTGTGTGCGTGCGCGCGCATGCATGTGTATAATGGAAGAGGGTCAGGACTCCAAGATGGCAGAGGACAGGAAGGAAGCCCTTTCCAGTTGCTAGAATTCTGCTTCATAATGAGGTGACTCCCTGAGAAATTCATTATAATTCAATATTCGCCTGTATCAGATTTGGAGAAGCCCAGGGATTCTGGTGCTATGAAGGGGGTAAAAGGGAATAGACCCAAGCCCAGCCCAAGCTGCAGGGAGGCTGGCTGCAGTAGTGGAGATGTCACAGCAAAGGGAAGGACAACTCAAAGGGAACAAGAAACAAAAGTGGACCCATGGGGCGCATCAATCCCTGTAGAAGGCAGTCTGTAATTAGCTGGTGTTGAAAAGTGCTCTGTGTTTCTCAACTTATCAATGAAAGTTCTGAGGTGGAAATCCAGTAAGAGGAGATTACCATGAAACTTGTTCCTATGGGCGTCCAAGAGTTCTTCACAAAGGCTTTCCCACTTTCTTGGCCAGGGCTTAGCTTACTAAAGCACACCCAGAGATCGCTATCCCCAAACAGATATATAAAACAGTGAGTGGTTCCAGGAAAATTCAAGACAGAGAGTGCAACCTATATTCTGCCTTTGGCTCTGCGGAGCCAATACCAGTTGAAAAGTTTTGGGGAAATTGAACAGGCAGATGCGATTACATTCAGGGAAGGACACTTGGAAGTTCACGTTTGGAGGTGGGGAGAAGCTTCAGGATACTTGCCATTCTCCATGTACCCAGAGTCACTTACACACTCTATATACAGAACTCTGTGGAGATGCTGGGAAACCAGATGCCCAGCAAAGATTGGCATCTACCTGGCCCTGGGAGCATGAAGGATTAATCTCTCCAGGATAGACACTCCAAACAAAGGTCAAAGTTCCATTTGGATTTTGACCCCAGTTGTCAAGCTTCCCAACCGGATCACTGCACCCTTCTCAACCAGGAACTGCAGCCATCTAAGACATCTGGACAAAACTTCAATAGAAGGTATGAGCAGGGTGAGTAGAGAGCCATTACAACAAGCTACACTCCCAGGCCATTCCAGCAGGCAACACAGTTAAAATCACAGAGGAGGAGGGTTTTATTAACAGCCAGCTTGTACTCTAAAAGGTGCATAGCTTAAGGAGTAAGAGAAAGAAGGGCAGTCAGGAATAGGATGCAAGTACATACATATATAATTTCAGACACCTCAGTGGAAAGATACTATTACTTTTCATTATAAAATTTTCTTTTCTTTTTTAAAATAATTATTATTACTTTGTTGCTGTTGTATTGTGGTGGAGGGTTATAATTGTTAATTGTGCATTTATGTACATTTATACATATTTCTACTCCCCTTTCTCTTTTGATTATTTCTTTCCACTTATTAGTCTTTTACAATTTGGTTTTGTTTATAAAGTGATAGGGTTTTTGTTTGTTTTTAGTTTTGTTTGCAGTTTTGGAGTGGGGTTAGTATTTGCTTCCTTTGTTACTCTGCTTGATATACCCTCTTACAGCAAAACATATATTTCTCTCTATTTTCTTCTTTACTTCCTCCCATCTGTATGGACTTCATGTGCTTACCTCTCTTCCACTTTCTCTCCTGTCATTTTATGAATATCTTAACATTCGCCAATTTATTTATTTTAATGAAATACTTTTTAACATACTTTTAATCTATTTAGTTCATTCCTTTGGGGAATGGAGTACAGCGAATCAAAGTAATCCATATTATCATAGCAGATCTCCCATAGTGAATGAAAACAACAATTTGGCACCAGAAGATTGAATCTACAATTTAAAAAAAAAAAAGCTAAAGATTCACTAGAAACAGGGGATCTAAATTTTGAGATGAGGCACTTAAGTGATACCATGTGGCTGGAGACCTAAAAACAAATTCAGATCAAGTCTATCTTCTCTGAGACACTCTTCCAAACATAGAAGAGGCTGGAGGATAGGTTGATGCTTTCCATCTCCTGCCCCCAGCATATGCTTGCAGAAGGAGGGGTGCATTGGATCTGGCCAGGGAAGAAGGAAGCAAAAGTCTGCATACAGACTGCCATAACAAGTTTTTCCACTTTGGGTGAGAACTGAGAATAAGCAAACAGCACAATACATGAAACTCCAGATAGAAAGGACTATTTAAAAAAAAATCAGCAAGAAACTAACTAACCAACCAACCGGCTCCCATAACATGGTAGAATGGTAAAAGGCAGTCCATCTCAACACCTGCCTGCAGGGTCCTGATTCAAAGCCATGAGAGAACAACTAAACAGAGACTAAATATAGTTTAAAAGCAAATTTTCTTTCCTTATTACCTCATTTATCATAGTTTTCAAGTAAATAACTTTCATCTACCACTCAGATTAGTGGAGTGTTGTAGCATACTTTTAACAAGTTTTAAAATGTTTATTAATACATGGCTTTGTTCTGAAGTGGCTATGATTACTGGGGATTAGTTTTCCTCTCCATGTGGTGCTAAAGATTACATAGAGTAGCCAGTTCAAGTTAAGAGACAACATTAACAGTAAGATATTCTCCCAACTTAGGCCACATAGCAAACAGAGAGCAGCTCATTAAAAATCCCCTCACATAGAACAAGACATAATTGTCCAGCAGATGGGTAGAGATATAATATGGAAAAGCACAGGGACAAGTCAATTCAAATAGCTCACAACATGACAACAGCTGACTCACTGACACCTCCGTGGAGGGAATGTCAGAAAAAGAATTTAGAAAATTGAACTAAATGAAGAGCTAAGGATTAAACTGAGAGAAAATACAGAAAGTTAAAGAACATTTCCATAACAAGTGATTCTGAGAAAGAACCAAGCAGAAATAATGGAAATGACTCAATAAATCAAATTAGAAATTGAGCAGAAAGCATCACCTATAGACTAGACCAACATAGCAGACAGATATTCAGGGTTTTTTTTTTGTTGTTGTTGTTTTTGTGGTGCTGGGGATCAAATCCAGGGCCTTGTGACTGTAATCACTCTACCAACAGAATTATATCCCAGCCCAATAATATTGAAATAAATATATTGATATATTGAAATCATCTAATATAGATATATAGATATATTGAAATAAATTGATATATTTGATATTGATATATTTCAATATATTTAAAAACCCAAAATATTGGGTTTTGAAGACATAGTATATAATCTTGAAAACAAAACAAAGTCAATGAGAAAGAAAATATAAAACTCCATAATCAGAATACACAAGTAATTACAGATAACATTAGAACAAATATAAGAATTATTGGCATAGAAGAGCACAAAGATATAAATTAAAAGATTCATAATGTTTTCAATGAAATAATCTCAAAAAATTTCCAACTCCTGAGGAATTAAATGGAAATCCAAATATAAGAGGCAGTAGAACCCCAAATAGACAAAAACTTTTTAAAAAATCTCTTTACTAAGGCAAATAATAATTAAAATGTCTAATGTACAGAATAGGGATAAAATTTTAAAGGATACAAGACAAAAAAAAATAGTAACTCACCTTTAGAGGTAAGTGAATTAGACTTTCTTCTGATCTCTCAGCCCAGATTCTAGAAGTTAGATGGAATAGGAAAAATAGATAATAAGTTCAGAAAGATACCTGCCATGCAAAGTAGCTATACACATGAAAGCTATGAGTCAGAATTGAAGATGAAATAAAAAAATATTACATGACAAGTAGAAATTTAAAAATTTATAACCACTAATTCAGTATTACAGACATACTTAATGACCTATTACATGCAGAAGAAATGAAATACAAAAGAACCAGTGAATGAATGAATACTACTCTGAAAATAGTCAATAAAAGACAATCAAGTCTGTATTAATCATGGGGAATAAATACAAATTGCAGAAAATAAAAATCATGTCCATAATTACACTGAATATAAATGATCTGAACTCTCCAATTAAAACATACACATTTGCAGAGTGGATAAAAAAAACCAGGACCCAACCAAATGATTGGAAGAGACTCTCCTTACAGGCAAAGACATCCACAGGTTAAAGATGAAAAGATGGAAAAAGATATACCATGCAAATGGAGACTGAAAGAAAGCAAGAGTAGCTATTTTCTTATCTGAAAAAGCTTCATGCCAAATTAATCAGAAGAGTCAATGAGCTCACACCACATTGGTTAGGGGAATCATCCAACAATATATAATGATTATAAATATTTATGTGCTATGACCTGCATGGTTCTTAATTCAGGTAACTGAACCCAGTGGTGAGGGGATGTAGGAAAGACAGACACACAAATAGAGAGAAAACTGGGTCTTGGGGTTCTCTACTCCTTGATAGGGAAATAGTGACCCCCAAACCAGCTCAGTAAGTTCATTATATAGGTTTTATCATTAAAAGGGTTATTGTGACAAAGTTTCCTCAAAGCAAGCAGAACCAGGGTTATAAGTATGAACAGCCCAGTTATGATTATCAGCTTGCACTCATAACTTTCTACCTCCAAGCAGCTGGTGTCTGAACTCCAAGGGCAAGAACTGAGTAGCTCTGTGGCTGGCACAGAACCTCCTTTTGAACAGGGTGTCACTATAGCAACTGGGTGGACTGGCACCTTCACACCTAGAATTCCCAAGAATTACAGGATAGCCCCAGGACCCAAATTCAGTTACTGCTTCCAAAATTTATGTCCCAAATGTTGGTGAATCTATGTACATAAAACAAACCCTACTTAATATAAAGACTTAAATAGGCCCCAATACAATTATACTGGGTGATTTCAATATATATCTTTCACCAATAGTTTGGTCAGATAAACATAAACAAAGCTTTTCAGAACTAAAAAAAAAAATTTTAATAATCAAATGGACCCGACAAACATCTGTAGTATTATTTCACTTGTTGACAACTGAATTTGATTTCTTCTGAATGAAATCTTCTCCAAAACAGAACTTATTTTAGGACACAAAGAAAATCTTAACAAATAAAAAATGGAGATAATTTCTTAATCCTCTCAGATTATAATGAAATTATAATAGAAGTCATTCACAAGATAAAAAAATAGAAACCATTTTAATATGTGGAGATTAAATAAACTTTTCAATGAGATATGGGTCATAGAAGAAATTAAAATATTCTCTGAAATAAATTAGAATAGAGACAACATCTCAAAATCTCAAGGACATTAAGAAAGCAGTTCCTAGACAAGTGCCAACATAAAAACAAAACAAAACAGAAAGATCCCCCAATAAGTAATCAAATGTTACACCTCAAAGTCCTTGAAAGGCAAGAAAAAACTAATCCCCAAATCAATAGAAGACAGTAAGTAATTAAGATCAAAGTGAAAATAAATGAAATTTAGAATAAAAAATACAAAGGAGAAATAAATACACATGCTGGTTTTTTTTGAACAGATAAGCAAGATGGATAAACTCTTAGTCAAAGTAACCAAAATAAAGAAGACCCATACAACAAAATTAGAGATGAAAAATGAAACATCATCATAGAAATTTCTGACATTCACAGGATCATTATAAAATTTAATAAGACGGAAAATTAGAAGATATTGACAAAGTTCTAGACACATGACTTAATCAAAAAGACTTCCAATAAATGAAAGCCCAGAATAAGGTGAATTCTCTTCTGATTTCTATAAGAACGTTAATGAAAAACTAATGTCAATCCTCCTCAGATTTCCCCATGGAAGAGAAAGGAAGTGAACATTCCCAAATTATTCTATGAATATGAAAACAGAGATATGCAACAAGAAAAGAAAACTACAGACTAATATCTCTCATGAACATAGATGGAAAATACCTAATATTAGTGATCTGCATTCAAAGACATATTAAGACAAATGTATATTATGATCAAGCGGGTTCCATTCCAGAGATGGAAGATCAGTTCAACATATATAGATAAATGAATGTAATTCACATAAATATAATTAAGGACCAAAATCGCATGATAACTCAATAGATGAAGTAAAAGCCTTTGCAAAATTCCAGGATCCATTTATATTAAAAACACTGGAAATATTAGATTGGCATCGAACTTATAAAGCTTATCTATGTCAAACCACATTATAACAGTGGAAACGGGATGTATCCTCTAAAATCATGAACAAGTCCTGGATGTCTGCTGTTTCCACTCCTATTCAATATAGTTCTTGAAGTTCTAAGCAGAGTGATCACACAATTAAGGACATTAAAGGAAAACAAATAGGAAAAGAAAAAATTCAAATTGTCTCTGTTTGCTGATGTCGTGATTTTATATCTAGAAAAAAAATCAGTAACCTTCCTATAATCTAATAATGAGTCTGCTGAGAAAGAAATCAGGAAAACTACTTCATTTAGAAGAAACTAAAAAAAAAGTATTTGAGTATATATCTAACCAGGAAAATGAAAGGCCTCTGTGATGACAACTATAGAATATTAAATAAATTGAAGACCTAAGAACATGGAAAGACTTACCATGTTCTCTAATAGGCAAAATTGATATTATCAAAATGGCCATAATATTAAATGTGAAATACAGATTCAATGCAGTCTCCATCAAAATACCAGATATTGTCAACTGAACCAGAAAAAACAGTTCTAAAATTTATCTGAAAGAATAAAAGACCCAGAATAGCTACAACAATATTTAGCAAGGAAACTGATGCTTCGGCCATCACAACACCTGATCTCAAATTATACAAGAGAGCTACAAGTCATTTGCTGGTGAAGGAGTGGAGCAGGAGAAAATCGTGCTAAGTGAAATAAGACAGACTCAAAAATTCATATACAAAGGCTAGAGAGAAATGAGAAATTTTAAATAGGAGTGGATTTTATGAAAAGACAAGGGAGATGAATGGAATAGAGGAAGGGGGTCACGGGGAGAGCAGAGGGACAGAATTGAGGGGCTAATGAACACCATGCACATGTATGGGCATACCACAGTGAATTCCACCTTTATGCCTTTATGTCTGTCTACGAAGCGCCAATTTAAAAATAAATAAATAAATTACAAGAAGATTGATGAACAGGGTAGAGGAAGGGAAGCAGGGGGAGAGAGGAGGGAAGGGGAAGAAGCAGTCCTGGGACAGAGATGGAGCAAACTGTGTTCCAGGCTTGTATGACCTAACATAGTCATACTATTATATATCACTATAATGCACTAATAACTTTTAAAAATGTTATTTTTTTTTGCAATCTCCGTTTTTTTTTAAATATGAACACAGGAGAAAGATTGTGTGTGTGTGTAATCATTCATATATTCAGAAGCTCCATGAATATACCCACCTGGGTCATCCATCATGAAAATTCATCTCAGATAGACATATACTTGCATTTAATATGAAAGTAAGTTTGAGGGCTTATAATATGGTATTTGTTTTAAAAATGTGAATATGGATCCAGAGGTATTATAAATAATAAACAGGATTTGATCAATTTTAGGCCAAGTTAAAGGAACAGGAGGAGAGAGGAGGTTCATGTTCACCAAGGCCAGCTGTGCCCCTCTGACGAATCATGACCATCCAGTCTCTTATTTACCTTCTGTTCCAGAAGCTGCTGCTGCTGTAACTTGCTGGGTCTGCCCTTTGGGATGATCAGATATCATTGTGGTCCTGTTCATCAGATGAGCTATGCCATCTATGGTCAGGTCCAGGCAGCAAGCATCTCCTGGATGATTCATTGTGTCTTCTACTATGTCACACCTTAAAGAAAAACACAGTATGTTTGCTCTTCTGGCTTTGGATCTTGCCTCTTGAGTTGAGCTTCTAAAACAAAGGACCCATTTTAGCTTTGAACCCCCTGGGTCATCCCCTCTGAAAATGTGGAACTTTAGGACAGCTGCTTTTGAACCAGGCTGTAATAACCTCTTAGAATTTCTTTCTTTCTTTCTTTCTTCTCTTTTTCCTCTTAGAGATTCAAAGCTGGATAAATCATCTCCTTGATAGTATAATCCCTAAACATTCTAATCTTCACTACAGTAATTTCCTCTGAATGAATATAAAGCAGAAAACACAAAGAAGAAAATAAATAATTGTCTTATCACCCCGTTCTAAAGACAAAATCTGAACTCTACAACATGATATAGGTGTCTGGGACGGGTTCCATTCCTTTCCTAGAAATGCTCATACTTTGGAAATCTTTTAGAGTAACATTTATAAGACCTTCTAAATTAGATAATACACTACCATAAACCCAGCTACTAGGGAGGCAGGAAGATCACAAATTCAAGTACAGCCAGGCAACCTAGCGAGATCCTATCTAAAAATAAAAAGGGCTGGGATGTAGTTCATGGGTAGAGCACTTGCCTAGCATGTATGAGGCCCTGGGCTCAGTCCCCAGTACTACAAAAATATAGTAATGATTAAAGTAGAAATTTATAATCTTCAAAGATTATGACAGCTACTACTTCTATGTGTTTCCTTTCGCAAGTATTTTCCCATCGTTAGTACTCAATCACACTTACTGAAAAGCCACGTCAGTTAAAGTTTTAGTTATGATTTATTTTTTTTAACTTATGGAAGTGTTGTTTGTGTTTTTTAAAGTTACCAATTAATTTTCTTTTTCAAATTCATTTCTGATTTAATTTCATTTTATTGATAGTACTGATGATATGATGTACTATGTGTTGAGATTTGCCTGATGTGCTAATATAGTAATCATCTTACCTATTTATTCCACATATTCATCAAATAAGCATATAGTCTTTAGATATTGGATACAGAGAGCTGCTTTGCTCAGAACCAATATAAAAACCATGTTGGTTCAATCAATAGAAAGCATGATCTGGCAATCAGATCAGCCCCTGGGGCAGGCCCATATGGAAGCTGAGATGAGATCTGTCCATATCCATTAGAGAAAGATGATTAATCATGTAGTTCAAGACTTAGATATTTCACTACTTTCGTGTGCCTTTGAAATATTATATTTAAGCGAATCACTGTTGAAATCGCTTGATGTGATGGTAATTTGACAATTTCTCATAGTATCTGTGTCAATTTTTGTTTTATCTATTATGAAGCTATTTAAAAAGTTTTGTATAACAAGTATATTGAACTAAATGAATAGTGTTTTTATAATTATTTGGCCATCTTCTTCATAGGAGGTGATATTTTGTCTCTACATTTTTCTGAAGTTCTTTGCTTTATGTGTTTTAATTCTTTACTCTGATTATTATCACTTGTGGTGTTGAATCTTTTTTATTTTTACAAATCAAAATTTTCTGAACTGTACTTAAATTAGAGAATGCTAATATCTTACCACTTTGTCTGTCTGATTTTTCTTCTACTTTTTATTCATATAGTCTGATCCATTGCTTTTCAATTGTTCTTACTTATTACTATTTTATCATTGTGATAGAGATCACTTTTATGTCCTTTTCTTGTGTTTCTTGGTGTAGAGAAAAATGTATGGTTTTTTGCATGCCTACTTTATCAATTTTACTATTTTTTTCATAGTATACTACTAGATGATATTGATAAATGACCTTTTTGTTTTGTAAGATTTGTATTACATAAAGATTATGACAGAGGGTGATATTTTTTTTATTTTTTTGTCTGTGCTCTGTATTTTCTTAGATTTTTATTATTTCTAAATTTTTACCTGTAAAATGGCAATATTTATGTGCAAATCATTTAAATATAAAATATGTCAAAATGTTTAAGCAAACATTTAAAAAGAGACTTCAAGTTTGCATATTCCTCAATAGATATACATTGCTAAAAATATTCTTGGGGATTGTTTGGATAATTATCTCTTGGTGTGTTTAAATGGTTAAAGCAATGGAAGCCAAGAAACATTGTCCAAAGTCAGGCCATAATTGATTAAGAAGCTTTTGTTTATGTGTTGACCTGTAAAAATAAGACACAATAAGTTTCAAGGAAGCCAAAGAAATTTGTTTCTCAAGGCTGATGTGCTTGGTCACCTAAAGAAAAAAGATAAAACAAATTGAGTGCTTCAATGTCAACAAGGTCTATCAACCAGCATTACAAGCATGTATGTCCAAGATGCCTCAAGGTTATAAAACAAATTCCTAAAAGTTCAGGTTTATTGCTTCACACTGAGTCACTGTAAAACCTCTGATTCTCATGGGAAAACTTTTATTTCAAAATCAATACTGGAGCTGTTTGAAGAGAAGGGCACTATCTAGGAACCAATGCTCAAGTAGTTAGAGAGGATTACAAGTGTTTGAAATAAACTTCCAAGGGGCTTTACAAAATTTCAAGAATGACCACAAGAGCTCACTTTTATCCATCCACAGAAACTGTGTCAGCTTACCTACACATAATTAGCACATATTGTCATTAAGAAATTCTGTGTTCTTTGTGGGAAAGCATGTTTATTTGTGCAAAATGTAATATCCAGTTTGTTGTGTTTTTCCATATACATACTCAGAAACATGACATATTCTTTAATTTTGATCTTGACTTAGAAAAAAAAAGGAACAGAATTGCTTCAAATGCAGCACTGTCATGAACTTAGCATTTGCAAACTATTTTCATACATTCACAGTGGATAGCTATACATAATATCCAAAATAGAAATAGAAAAATCAAAAATATTTAACTCCAATTGTATGCACAGGCTTGTGATGTGAAATGAGCATATAAAGATTAGATATATTATTTCTTTTCAAGAAATCATTCTCCAGTAAAGATGTTGGGAATGATTTCTTATTTTTGGTAACTTCCTAAATGCTAGGAAATGGGGATATACACTTACAAATTTTCTTCCAATATGACTAAGTGACAAGCTAAAAATCCTACCTTGGCGTTTGATGCCAATTTACCTTCCTTGTATGTCTCTTTGTGCCCAAGGAAGAACTCACTGCTACTGCAGAGTTGCAGGTTCAGAACATTTGTGTTCCATTGAACTCATGTTGAAATTCAACTCCCAAAGTGATGATGCTATGAAGCCAGGCCTTTGGAAGGTGATGCACTCATGAGTGTGGAGCCCTTGTGAATGGCAATAGCATCATTATGAGAGACCTCAGAGGCCTGCCTTGCCCTTCTATCACATGGGGCACAGCAAAAAGGCAGTAGTCTGCAACTTGGAAGACAGCCTTCCCGAAAATCGGACCAGGCTAGAACCTCAGTCTTCACTTCCCAGACTCCATAATTGTGAGAAATAGCCTTCTGTTGTTTAGAAGCTACATGGTATGGTATATACTATTACAGCATCTCAAAACGATTAAGACAGAACCACTATGCTTTGTTACGTTAATAGTTCCGACATGGGACCCTCTTGAAGCCATTTTGCAAGAATATTTTTTTCTTACTTTTATTTTCTCCCCTTTATATGCTTGATTTAAAACAGTGAATACTTTATTGACTATTTTAAAGTAATACATCTAACACATAATCATTAGAGGGATTAACGATGATATAAACCTTGATTATACAGTTTTAAAATGGAACTTTGCTGGTGCTCTCTGCTTGTGACATGACTTCTTGCTCTTAACCATGAAACAAGCAAGTCTATATAGACGGCCAAAGAGTATCATTTGTGGATATTCCTCAGTGTTTGAACTAAATATAAAGGGAATTATTGTGAGCAGTTACATGTGTGTTCTTTTCCTTCAATATTAAAAATCATGAAATTTATTATTTTGAGGAAATGTTTTATTCATTGATTACTGCTATTGGTTATTTTTTCTCTACTTAAAAATTTTACTAATATGATGATTTTAAAATAATAACTTATTGTACTTTTAATTCCATTTTCTGATTAAAAACAGATTAAGAAAATTATAAAATACCCACGGACAGCTTCAGGTCTGAATCTATGACATGGTTGTTTATGTGTTTTCCACACGTCATTCTCTAGTTGAACTTTCATAATTGGTTTACAGTAGAACTTTGTACATTGAGAATTTTTCCTAATTTGATCATATGCATTGTATTTATTTTCTCTGAATTCATGGATTGTCATTTTTATCTGAATAAAAATTTGATATTTTTATTCTCAAATTACCAGTTTTCTTCCAATTTTTCTTTTTGTGGTTATACAAATTATTTTTTCTTTCTTTAATTAATAACAATATCACTATACTTTTCTCTAAAATTACAGATTTTCTTTTTACTTTTAATTCCTTGACTTATTTGGAATTCATTTTTATAAATAGGTATGATTTTCAAATTTGGCTTGAATACATTCTACCAAAAAAATGAAAAATTGTGTGCTGCTTTGCTAATTTGAATTTGAGAGATGTGATATTTCATAAAATTTTACATATTTCAAAAGATAAAATTTGGGGTACTTTTAAAATTTGGGCTTCCAAGAAAAATTGTGCCAATGTTTCAGAAGTAGCCAATGAATCAAAACACTATGACAATTTGATCTCCAGTTTTCTAACTAAAAACTTCAACAACCTGGGTTTGCTTAACATAATTTTTCAAGTACTCAGCATTTGCTATGTTTTATGATTGATACCATTTAAATAACCTACTTCTTAAAAATATGCAAAAATGTGACCTATGTGAAATAACATTTTGAGAATTTTAATATTACTGAATTTCTGTATAAGTTAAAAGCTTTTTCCATGAGGTTTAATTTGATGTTTACATTTAAATCACTGTGAGTAGAAAAACCATG
Organism: Ictidomys tridecemlineatus; assembly: GCF_052094955.1. Classification (NCBI taxonomy): domain Eukaryota; kingdom Metazoa; phylum Chordata; class Mammalia; order Rodentia; family Sciuridae; genus Ictidomys; species Ictidomys tridecemlineatus. The sequence continues at coordinate 221,949,313 of NC_135478.1, forward strand.
AAAACAATATGCCTTTTGATATTTACCTGAGTAATAATAAAGGATGAGAAGTAAAAAGTAAAGTTGAAATTATTTTCTATGAGGTGGAAAAGACTTTTCTTCTTCAGCTAGTGTGTATAACCCTGGATGATGATTACTCATGGCTGGAATAAAAACTATTCCTAGCTTTCTTCATCATATATCTAAAAGATGAAAACATTATTATATTTAAATGGGGAGATAAATATGAAAGTAATTCTATAGCAAGTACTGCTACTCAATTCTTTAAACTCCTTTCAAATTGTATTCCAAAGAACATAGTGGTTTCTCATAAAGCCTATTTTTAATGTTATATCAGCTGACAACTTGATTACTTCCTCCTTCATTTTTATTGATAGCAAGAAATGGGAAATGACCTAACTTTCAAAAAGATTTGTTGCTTAATCACGAAGATCAATCACATTCCCAGCATCTAGTATCGATGCCTAAAAGGCTTTACTAAGACTTTTCAGACGACTACTAATTATATCTTTTAGTTCTTCCTTAACTTGCAACTTGTTCAACTTGATAGACTGAAAATTTATTAGAGTGGAATAAAAATAGAACTATGTGCAATATAATTTTGTCAATGTAATCCACATTTTAATATATGCTTTTATCTTATTCATTATTTTAAATACATCTGATTTAAAATCATGGAGCCATGGTTTAACTCATTAAATTTATGGGAAATGATGGAGTTGATTCTTGTCAAAGAAATCAGACAAATGAGATTTATTTTGTCAGAAAGTAACATGAATGTGTTAATAAGCTTCCCTTGACAGCCACTGATTTCCTAAATTCCAAGTGAAAGACAGATCTCTAACGTGGTTTTATATTCTGAATAACAAAAGGCTCCCCCTTCACCTTGAATGTTTTTAGAGCTCTTCAGTCCTCATCCACCCTCCCCTTTCCATTTCTCTCTCTCCCTGAATTGCTTCACAGATCTTCATGGGAGTGGTGCATTGAACATCCCTCAACATTTTGGAAACCGAATCCAACCATAGGATGCTACCACTCCTTTGCTACAATGAAAAAAAATTGGTTTGAAGAACATTTTAATGTAGAACAATACATTGCATTCCTTGGGCTATTTAAAAAATAGGCATAAAACGGAGGAAATAAGAGCATTGTAGAGAGATTTCCCTTCATAGTTTCATTAACAGCAGCATTTTGATTTTTCTATTTCTTTGCAGGATAGAGTAATTTTCAGATTTTTAAACTTTATAACAGAAGTAGTTAAGTAGTTAATTCAGAGTAGTTAAGTGCCGGTTTAATATTAGTTGAAAGACACAGCCTCTTTTTGAATATAAAACTAATTTCAAAAGCATTGTCCTTGACTATGCCTTATTTTCCAGAGGAACTCAAATGTATCTAGAGGAGACCAAATCTGAAGAAATTTCATTGCAGTACACCTGTGGCAGGTTCATAAAAATACAGTGAGAATACAGAAAAAGAGATAATGGATAGATTTTCCCTTGATTGCATTAGAAGATATATATATATATATATATATATATATATACATATATATATATATATATATATATATATATATACATATATATATATATATAAAATGTAAATATTAATATATACAATATATTTCACAACATAATTATTTGTTTACATGAATATCTATTATACAATATAAAATGTATAATATATATGAATAATGAATTTGTTTCTGCCTACCAGTCTGGAAACTTTTCTTTCTAATAATGTATACTGAGTGACCTTGTGGTTTTATGATCAAACTTAGGGATACAGCCCTGCCAAGTCTTCAATCATGGACTACATTCTTTATTCACTTTGTAACTCTGGCTTATTTAAGTACTCTCTATGTACAGGGAGAGTAGGCATATCTTTCATTTTTTGAGTAATTTCTTTTAAAAGTCTCATGATGTTACCAATTTCATTCCCTAGTGTTAAAGTTGCTCCAGTTAAATGTGCATGGGGCAGTTCAGCAACCATTCCTTAGGGACCTCAGTGGACATTGTTGGGTGCAATCAGTTTATACTACACAGCTGTAGTGTAGTGGCATCAAAAGAAATCAGCCATGACATTTTCCAGTAGTGTGCATGCATGCTAAGTTTTCTCCTAACTGAGCTTTTGTATACCCATTAACTTTCTTGTGTGTGTGTGTTTTGTTTTGTTTTGGGGGAGTTTTATTTACCTATTTTCCTTATGTCTTTCCATGTATTGTCAAACTTACACAATAATCTTTTAAGTCCTCGGCTGCTCTCTGTGTTCTATGCCAGGTACTATTAGGGATAAAACATAGGTGCACATGGGCCTTGCTTGCCCCCTTGGAATTATTGATTGATAGTCTACTGTGAATCATGCTTTGGTCACAAAAGCGAAAAGCAAAGTGGAAACCTCTGATGGAAATGAGAGTCTGAGAGATAGCCATGAGCATTGCAGAGGAGGCAAGGGTTTCCCCTGAGCTCCTCCCAGAGAAGGCTCTTCAGCAGCCAGTCCTAGTCTCCTGGGAGGGACTATTGGATCTAGGTAGGTGAGAGCACCAAGGAGGGCAGCCAGTGGGTTTTCAACTTTTGTCTTCCTAAAGCTGGCTCAGCTCTGACTATTTCGTGTTAATTATGTTCTTGGGGAGGCGACAACGTTAAGGTATTTTTTTTTCCCTTACCACTTGCATACATAGAGTACAGTTAAGATCTTATAAAATCTTCTCTGATGTAGTTGTTATGGTTGCACATTATTCTTCTGTAATTGCTTCAAATAATCTATAAATAATAGAATTTTTTTAAATAAAAATCGTGTAACTTACAACTCTTTTATGGTCTTAAGGTCAGTTAGAGTAATATTCAGCATGTTCTCCCCTGAAGGAGCTATTGATTTTATCAAATTATATGAACTCACCTCTTTCACAATCTATTGATTATGTCAATACGTTACTGATTTTCCTGCTGTATTTCTGCCTGAACCGCAGGCTTTTCTTCCTTCTTATTTTTTTTTTTTTGGTGGGGGGGGGGGTACTGAGGATTGAACTCAGGGACACTCCACCACTGAACCACATCCCAGTCTTATTTTGTATTTTATTTAAAGACAGGGTCTCACTGAGTTGCTAAGGGCTTTGTGGATGCTGGCTTTGAACTCTCGATCCTCCTGTCTCAGCCTCCCCAGCTGCTGGGATTACAGGTGTGCGCCACGGTGACCAGACCTTCTTTTTTAACATCACAGTCCTTATAACCAAAATTTCCTTCTCTGAAGTAAAAAATAGGGTCACAGGTCTGATCAGCTTAGTTCTTGTCTTTCTTCCTGGAATGGATTTCCCAGCTACCAATCCAATTTTTCACTGATGAAACCCTGACAAGAAATTTCTTTATTGGAATCCTTCATGTACTCTTCATCTGTTAGGGCAGTCATGTAAGAATATATAGCTCACAGAGGAACAAGTGACTACCCTAACACTGAAGACTCAGAGTCTCTCACCAACTAAAAAAAAAAAAAAATATATATATATATATATATATATATATATATGATTTTTTTCTATTGGTTAAAACTTTCCTTCATCCCCAGTTTTGTACTTGAGGCGTTTTCCTTTCTCTCCTATTTTGGATATTGAAGATCAAATAGTGTTTTGTAAATACGTCCTCCTACTGTCAGAATGACATTTCTCGGTGAAGGAGTTAGATTTCTTTTAATTGCAGGTTCTTGTGATGGGAGGGATTAGTGGATGGACCTGGGAGAAGTATTGATAATAAATCACACAAACGTAATAAACGTAAAACATACCTTTTGTAATGTACTTCTATGGAATATTGAATATGTGTCTTGGAACAATGGGGAGAGGCTATTATAGATAACACTGTTGATCTTTTATTTTTAAAACAAACAATCTGAAATTCAAATTTATTTTATTTATTACTTTGAGATATTTAAGATGCATTCATTATCTTATTTGATTCAAACAGTAGGTAGATAATCCTACAAATTTATTATGGAATTTTATACCTAACAAAACAAATTTGTTGAGAGACAGTTAATGGATTTCTCAAATTTGTGAGCAGAGGTACTTGCTATTTTTGTTGCAGACCATATTTCCAAGGGTGTTTGCATAGTAAACATCTCTGGAAGATAGAGAAAGCATTTATTTTTGGACCAGAGGGCAGAGCTGTTTACTGTTTGCCATAATAAAAAGCAGGTCTCATCTGAGGCAAAGGTCAAGCAGGTTTTCATGCTTCCCATTATAAAAAAAATATTGGAGTTTCCCGAGCTTGGAGTTTTTCAGCTGTGGCTCAAATGCACAAAATGTTCAGTGCCCCCCTGGGCTGATTTCTGTCACAAAAGCAAACAATGAAAAATGAATAATAAAGCCCTTTGTCTCTAACCCAGAAGTGTCATATAATTTGCTAAAATCTATGAAACTGACAGAATTTTTAGCTTGCGTGTCCTATAAAATCTCAGATCTTTAGAGTTTTAAACGGCTCCAAGGAAATAGATGTAAATAGAAAGACTGAATATGAATGAGAATATTATGATCATTATTCCTATTTTATTATAATTAGTTATTAAGAATTCTTAGAACTGGTGAACTGGTGTTTCATGAAATATTGTATGTCATATAATTAATGAGCTTTTGCATACAATGTACTTAAGAGTGCAGCAGTGTCTTACCCACTGACTTTAAAAATTATCTTATCTCCAAATACTGTTTTCATCATTATCATTTTAATTGGACATTTTTGTGGGATACACAACATGTTATGATTAAATCAATGTAATTAGCATTTCCTTTTTTTTTTTTTTTTTTTTTTTTGGAGGAGGGTGCCAGGAATTGAACTCAGGGGCACTACCCCGAGCCACATCTCCAGCGTATTTTTTACATTTTATTTAGAGAGAATCTCACTGAGTTGCTTAGTGCCTTGCTTTTGCTGAGGCTGGCTTTGAACTCTCAATCCTCCTGCCTCAGCCTCCTGAGCCTCTGGGATTACAATGTGGGCCACTGTGCCCAGCCCATTTTCGTCTTTAAAAAATACTGTTCTCAATCTTTTGGTTAACAAAATAATTGTCCATATACACAGGATACAGTTCTTCAATACATACATACAATGTGTACTGAACAAATCACTTTTCAACTCTTTATCATTCCTTTGTTTGCAGCCTTTGAGATCTTTTCTTGTAGTCATTCACAAGATACATAAAAGGTTATCGGAAATGTCACCTCCCTCTGCTGCCTAACACCATATCTTGTTTCTTCCATCCAACTGTGTCTTGCTTCTGATTATCCACACTTCTGCTACCTGCTGCTTTTCCTCTTCCAGCCTCTAGCAATCGCTAGTCCACAGTCAGGTCAACTCTATTAACTTCTGCATCTGTGAGAGAACATGGAGTGCTTGTCTTCGGGGTTGTACTTATTTCACCTAATATAATACTTCCAAGTTCTGTACTTTTTGATTTAAATAAATCAGAAAGAAATGCTTTTTATGGCTCTGTAATATTCCAATGGGTATATATGCCACCTTTTCTCTATGCATTTATCTGTTGCTGGGCATCTAGGTTCATCCCACATCTTTCCTGTTGTGAACAGTGCTTTTCTAGGTGTCTCCTTGGGATGCTGATTTTATTTCCTTTGGCTATGGACCCACCAGTGGGATAGCTGACTGTAGTTTTAAAGTTGGAGGACATATTATAATTCATTTATATATTTTGATGAATATTTATAAAAAAGTAAAATGAGTGAAGAGAAAATTAAAATACAAATGATTATCTCAGGCACAGGTTTCTATATATTTTCATACAACTTTTTGAGCATAATTTTTTTTTAATCTAGTGAAAGTCATACTTCAAATTTTATTAAAAATTCATTTATACAACCTTGTTTCTGAAAACATGAGATTAAAAACTGTCAGCTTAAATTTGTATTTTTTCCACCGTATTTTCAATATGATAATAAAATTGTTACTAATAAAATTGAATTAATCCACAGTATTCTATCAATTGGATCTACAATAATTTATTGACCATTCATTATTGTTGGAATTCTTACCCGTTCTATTTTCTAGCAGGTAAGTAATATTGGGATGATCATTTGTGCTTTTATCTTCATTCATAAATGCAGCAAAATTATGTAATACATTTCCAGCAGAAAAGTGTTTGTTCATATTTGGAATATACTTAAGAACTTTGATTTATATTTTTTTCACATTTACTCAGATATGTAGTGCCATTTTACTGTCAGTTCTGTAAAAAACTATTTTACTAATGTGGCAGGTGGATGGTAGCGGTTGTACTTGGTTTCATCTGGGACTTTAGTCTCTGAGTATGAACATGAAAATCATGTTAATCAGTCACTTATTTGTTAATAAGACACTTTTGGAAATTGTCTGTTCATGTTTTTTTCCAGCTGTCATGCTAATTTAGCTCTCTCTGCTGTGATAAATTTCTCTCTCATCTGATACCATAAATAGCGAAGGGAAGAAGAGATTGCATGCTGAAATAAATTCTATTCACCAGTGCCCGTGACCCACATGGCTCTGAGCACTGTGTGCTTTTTACATTCAGATACTTTCATCCAGCATAATGTCTGTGAGCTCCTCCCTTCTTACTGCACAAATCAGGGTTTATTAATTATTGTCTAGTACAGCATAGTACGTGTATACCCTATTTTTTTTTCATTATTTATGGACATAATAATAATATAAATAATAACAATTAAAACTAGTAAAAACATGAAGTATATTTTCACAATTGTATGGTCTAAAAATAAGATAAGTATCTTCATATTTTTTAGATCTTTAATTTTGTAACTTGGTTGTATTCTTAAGTATTTGTGTATGTGACTGGCACACAATTTTCTAACTAAAGCACTCAGATGTTTCTACTGTTAAATTTTACTTTTGAGTACATTGTCTATTCAAAATAATTAGCTTGATGGAGATTTAACCTTAGACACCTGAAGATGCTCCCTTCTCTCTCATCTCACTTTGAACAAAAATGTGCTTTCAGTGGATAACTTGGCATCTGGAACAGGGGCCAATGTTCCTATGTGGTCTATAGTTTGTCTTGTGTTTGCTGACCATGATGGTTCGCTTAGCTAAATGCATTCATCAGATCAATTATCTCAGCACAGATGAAGCCAGGCATTTACTTTTTAATATGATAACAGACAAATTCAAAAATATTTATGGTAATATTTTTAGGAGTTAAATGCAAAATCTTTGGTTTTTGACAAAAGCAAGCACCCCATCAGCCACCATCCTCTTTCACGTATCAAGCTGGGGGCATTTTTTCATGCCCTTTGAAGACATTTCCTTGAAGAGCAACCGCTATTTGTGATACTTTTGTAAACCGTAGGTAACTTTTGTCTACCTTATATCATGATAGAAGTGAATCATGCAATATGAATTTTTATTTGAACTCTTTTGCTCAGCATATTTTCTAAGACATTCATCACTATCATTGGATTTATCTGTAATGTATTTCTTCTTATTGCAGAGTATTATTCTACAATAGAAATATGTCACCACTTACTTACACCTTTGCATCTTGATGGTGACTGGATATTTTCAATTTGTCTTGTTATGAATAAATCTCGTGAAATTTCTTATGTTGTTAGAGGCTGAATTTTGTCATCACAAATTCCTGTATTGAAGTTCTAACCCCTGCCATCTCAGAAAGTGGCTCTATTTGAAGATATAGTCTTTATTCATGTAATTGGCATTATATGAAATCCTTAGGGTGGGTTCTGATCCTTACAGGAAGAGGAGATGAGGACACAATCACATTCAAAGGGAAAACTGTGAAGAGAAGACTGTCCACAAGGCAAAGGGAGGGGCTTTGGAAGAAACCGACCCTGCCAACACATTAGTCTTGGATATTTAGCCTTTATGACTGTGAAAAAATAAATTCTTGTTGTTTAAGCCACCCAGCCTGTGATATTTTGTTGTGTTAGCCCTACCAGAATAATACATGTGCACACACATATATGTTGTAATTTATTTATGAGAAAATGCAGAGGATTAAAAATTGTGAAGTTGTACATTCTTGTATTTGCTGTTGAAGACAGTGTCACAATTTTTTCCAAAGAGTCTAAACCCTTTTGAAATTAGACCACCAATATATGAACCCTTCAGTTACTCCACATCTTCTCCAATATTTAATATTTGGCCATTTTGATTATAACCACTTTAGTTGATATGGCATCGAATTGCATTATATTTTCATAATGACAAATGATGTTGAGGACTGTCTCTTTTTCTCCATCTAACTTAATTTGAGATGTTTCTTCAAGAGCATCTCTCACTTTTTGCTGATTTGCTTTTCTCTTTTCTTATGGAGTTGTAATAATTTATATCATACATTCAATATTAAAATTTTATCAAATGTAAATTTTGAAACAATTTTCTCTCATTTTGTTGATTGAATACTCATCTTCTGAAATGAGGGAAAAGGCATTAGCCAAGTGTGGAATGTTACGTAGCCTCTTTGATTTGTCCCCGTTCCTGTGTAGTTTTAGTCATATTGGACATAAGTAAAACAAAGCGAGAAGTCACCTCGTTGAATCTTTCATAACCTCCTAAATTCCAGAGATTGTCTCTTTTCTTGTCTTGGCCAGACTAAAATGCAAAAAAAAGACAGTGAGAATCCAAACTCTCACCTCAGCCACTTCCTTAGTAAAGCAATCAATCCTTGGGAATTCTGTGGTGCTTATCTTTTAGAAGGAATGCTTGAACTATTCCCAAGTTTACCATACAGTACAGCCAGTTGAAACTGGGTAAGGGATGGGCTCAGCAGATGGTCCTTAATAAAGGAAAAACAATATGTCCTTTCAAATGCATTAGCCACCCCAATACGCATTCACGTAAAAGTTACTTAATCCCTGAAGAAAAATCTCTCCAGTCACAAGTTGAAGTTTGTTCCTATGGGATACATCGGTTTCCATTTTGGCGTCTCTGAACCCGTGAAGTTAGTGCCTTTTTGCACTGCCCTTCTGTTATGTAGCTTTTACTGTCCGCCATACCTCAGAACCCTACAATTCTGAGAAGTTTCATACTTCACCAAGATGATGGCACTTTTTTTTTTTTTAAGATCTCCTGATGAAGACAATAACTTCTTCAATTTTCAGGAAGAGACTGTGCTTCTGGTTTGCTATATTGCTCTGGTGAGGAAATTTCAGGGACTTCTACTTAGTCATCCCTACTCTATTGGCCATGTCTTCTTGGGAGAGAATATTGCCAAAAATCTCTATTCCAATTATACATTCAACAACTAAAGAAATACCCAGAGAGTGAATTGCTTCCTAACCCGACATTGGCTTGAGCTGTACTAAGACTCCATCTATCACCTGACCCCCAAAGCACATTCTTACCTAGGGAATTAGTGTCACTGTAGAGTCTGTGTCTACTAATCTTTGAAAGGTCTCAGTATTCTATCTCCCCGGTACACAGTCACTCCAGTAAATATTCCCCAGTCCCTTAAGGGGAAGAATGAGAAGATCTCTGCGCCATAGAGTGAAGGTGCTGCAGGGACGTTCTTCAAATGCAATGGCTTCCGTTTTGATTTTTAGTAGACTGTCTTTGAACAGTTTTATCGTAACACAAAAGTTACTCAGATAGTAGAGATGATTTCCATATGCCCCCTAATATAATTTGGAACTAGATTGTCCCCCAACGGCCTACGTATTAAAGGCTGGTCCCCAGCTTGCCACTATCAGGAAGTGGTAGAAAGGAAGAGGTAGACACAGACAGCCATGGTCACACAGCCATGCTCTAGAAGGGGATTGTGGGGCCCGAGTTTCTTCCTCTCTCCTTCACACTCAGGCCACAAAGAGTGTGTCTTTTTGCTTGGTCATGCACTTTCCACCATGATGTGCTGCCTCACCATAGTCCCTAAAGGAATGAGGCCAATTCACTGTGGACTGAAATCTCCACCACTGTAAGTCAAAAGAAGCCTTTTCTCTTAATAAGTTGATTATCTCAAGTATTTGTGACAGTAATGAAAGCAGACTATCACCCACCACCCAACACCACACAGTTTCCGTTATCTATCTATCTATCTCTCTATCTATCATCTATCTAACTACCTATTTTTGGTACTTTGGATTGAACCAACATCTCTTTATCTTTTTGTTATTTAGAGACAAGGTCTTGCTGAGTTGCTTAGGACCTCATTAAGTTACTGAGGCTGGCTTTGAACTTGACCCTCCTGCCTTAGCCTCCTGAGCTGCTGGGATTACTAGAGTGAACCACAATGCTTGGAGTTTTCCCTATGTTTTCCCCTAATGTGATTAATTTTTGCAATTGATAGATCAGTATTAAAACTTTGCTATTAACCACGGTTCACATTTTGTACAGCTTCTTCATTTTTACCTGTTGTCCTTTTTCTGTTCCATGATTCTAGCCAGGATAGCACAGTACGTTTAGTTGTTTCTTCTCTCTCAACTCCTCCTAACTGAAAGAGGCTCTGACTGTGCTCACATTTGATGACCCCAGGGTTCCAGGGGCATACTGGTTTATTAGTCAGCTTCCTCAGTGCTGTGTCCAAAAGACTTGACCAGAACAGTCACAGAGGAGGACACGTGTATTTGAGGGCTCACAGTTTCAGAGGTCCATAGATGGCTGGCTCCATTCCTCAGGACTTGGGGTGAGACAGAACATCATGGCAGAAGAGTGTAGCAGAGGGAAACAGCTCACATGGTGATCAGAAAGCAGAGAGATATTCCACTCACCAGGAGCCAAATGTATATACCAAAGCCAGGCCCCCAATGCCTACCTTCTCCAGCCACAGCCTATCCACCTTCAGTCACTCCCCATTTAATCCCATCAGGGGATTAATGCACTGATAAAGTGAAGGCTCTCCTAACCAATCATTCGTCCTCTACACCTTCTTGCATCACCTCACACATGAGCCTTTGGGGGACACCTCACATGCAAATCATGACGACTGGTCAGGGATATGATGAAATTCTCCTGTCTTGGAAATCATGGGATATTTTCTCATGACTAGCCTGGGAAGGTGGGTTTGGGCAGGAAGCTCACAGAGCTAAGTGCCTTTTCACCACTCCAAGTTTGTTCATACTACAAAGTTCTTCTTTTTTCCCCCATTCTGCTTTATACCCTCTGAAAGGAACTGTGTATAGTTCACACACATAATTTTTTAAATTCTGCATGTTTGCTCTTTATGCTGTAAATTCTAAAATTTTTTGACAAACTATAACATTGTGTATTCCTTGTTCCAGTAACACACAGGGCTGATTCACTACTTAAAACCCCACTGGTTTACATCCTCACTCCTCCCAACTCTCAGGCGACACCTGATCTTTTTACTTTCTCTATTGTTTTGATTTCTCCAGAATGCCACACATTTGTAATCATGTGCTTTGTAGCCTGTCAGACTTCTTTTACTTAGCAATACATATTTAAGTTTCCTCCCTGTCTTACCAGAGCTTAATAGCTAGTTTCTCCTTGTCACTAGATAACATTCTATTGTATTATAGTATTAGATTTTACCCACTCATCTTTTGAAGGGCACTTTGGTTGTTTCCAGTTTGGGGTCATTAGAAATAAAGCTGGTTTGTATTCATGTGTTCATTTATATGTATACATAAGATTTCAAAAAATTGGATAAACACCTAGGGCTGTGACCCTTGGATCACATAATAACACCATGTTGAGTTGTAAGAATAACTGCCAGAGTGTCTTTCAAAGTAATTGTGGCATTTTGCATTCTCACCGACAATAGAAAAGAGTTCCTGTGGCTCAGTATCTTCAGTTGAATTTGCTAATGCCAGATTTATGGATTTCAGCTAGATTAATAGTTGTATGGTGATGTAGCATCATTGCTTTAATTTGCAATTTCTTAGTGACAAATCATCTTTATCTTTTCACACCTTTATATATCTTTATATATCAGTATATCTTCTTCAATGTGTTATGTGTTCAGACCCATTGCCTGTTTAAATTGTTTACTTATTTTGGGGTTTTCAGAATTGTTGTTGTTTTTTTTATGTATTTGGGGTAATTGTTCATCACCAACTGTAAATAATATGAACACTTTCTCCAAATGTAGTTTTTCTTTTTCTTTTCTTAAAAGCATCTCTCACTCAGAAGTTCTTAATGTTAACAAAGTTCAATGTACCTATGCATTCTTCATGAAACAATATTTTTAGTCTTGTAAAAATTCATGGTAGGCTGGGGAGGGACCTCAGTAGCAGAGTGATAGTCTAGTGTGAGTGAGACCCTGGAATTGTTCCCTAATAACACAAAAAGAACAAGTAAATTAAAGTAAAATAAAAACTCAGTGGAACAGCAATGGTCAACACAGTTTTCTCTTAGAAAGTTTATTATACTTTTATATTTTACATTATGGCCTATAATTCATTTTGACTTAATTTTTTATAGATGAGTCTCCAAAATTTTCAGCACCATTTATGGCAGAGGAGACTCTCCATTGAATTGCCTTCATTAAATTCTTCTTTGTGAAAGAACAATTGAATGTATTTTTGGAAGTGAAATCTGGAGTCTGTATTCTCTTCAATGTATGTATACATAGAGTCTTTCACAATTGTATTGGGATTTGGCCCCTCATAGACTATGTCCCCCCAACTGAGTCATGTTGATCAAGTGACATTGTGATATGCTGATCATCTATTTCATTCTTAAGGGTAACATGAACAATTAATGAATTCTAGAGATCCCTAAAGCCCAAAATATTCAGTAGGACCTGTTGTTCTTTATGATAAACTAAACCCCCTTTTTTTGGTGGATAAGTGCTGCCATTTGACCCATGCTACCTTGTGATGTAGCCAGTCCAATTGAAATTAGGAGCCTATGTCAGTTTGAGAACCCTCTGTGGTCAGGCCTAACTCACAGAGAGAGCAACCCGGTTTTTAAGGATATAGATGCTTCACTAACTAATATGTATGTAATCTAAGAAACATCTAATAATAAATCTTCTTGGCACTCTTGGGAGATAGGTGAGAGTTTGTGTGTAAGTCAGAGAAACTAAATGCATTCCAATTTTCCTATCTCCTGAAGCTATATGGTTCTTCCTTCAAAATCATGCCTGGGAGAGTATGTCCCACAAACACTGTTAAATGTAAGTTCAAGTTAAATAAACCAAGGTAGTATTTTACGGATCTACTTTCAGCTGCATGAGCTGACATATTAAGTCCACCATCTCTAGTAAGTTTAATTCCAGTTTCCTTGGTCTAACATCATGAGAATCCACCTGCTCCATATATACAGTCATACCTCACTGTCATTGGGTTCCAAGATTCCTTTTGGAGACCAAAATACTCAGAGGCTGAAGGCCCGTAAACAAAATGGCATAGTATTTACATAGAGCACACACACTTTCTTCTGTATACTTTATATCATATCTAGATTTCTTATAATCTTCAATCCAGTGTAAATCCTATGTAAATAGTTGTTATAATATATAGTTTAGGAATATGGACAAGAAAAATGTCTTGTGTGTTCACTGTAGACACATCTTTCCCCCTGAGTAATCCTGTGAATATTATCCATGTTTTGTTAAACCTGTGGATGTGGAATTCATGAACGTGAATAAACAGGGCTGTATACAGTTGTAAAATCTTGGAATTGTTTTGTGTCTAAGCTATTTTTCTTCTTGAGTCATAGTGTTTACTTGGCTTTCTGGATCATGCTGATGTATTTTAGCCGTGAGTCAGTATATCAATAGGGAGTGACAGCGGGGGTGTGAGGAAAATAAGCACCTCCTTATAAGACATTTGCCCCTACTGAGCCTATCAAAGAGATGTTATCAAAAGAAGGCTAGTTTCCTGGCGCACAGGTGACAGCTACTTCCACAGGCTCAGAGGACTGATTTCCAGTCATAATGGAATTCCACCAGAAACCTCATTCCAGGTCTCAGAGTCTCATTCCTTTCTGATCAAAACCCTAACCTTTACATAAGAAATGAAACAAGATTATAAATTAAATCAACATTTTAATTCTATAACAAGAAAAATTAAATTTTATCATCCATAGCAATCTTGGCTTGATGCTATAGGAAATGAGAGATTATTCTACATTTACTATACGAATATCTGATTCCTAGATCATGACTTGAGCTGACCCAGTAATAACCTGAGCTCCATAGTACTCGCTTCAAATGTTATATAATCATGATTAACCATAAGAAATGATTTGATTAATTTTGAGGACAAAAATGTGACATCTGCATCATAGATTCTTATTACCCCATTTTATACAAAGGAAGGTATTTAGCAAGATTATCCCAAAATTACTGATTGAAGATACTCTCCTAGGAGCACTGTTGGCACTAATTTCATGTCAGGAAAAAAGTTCTCTCAGGAGTTGGAAACCATATTGGCAATTTCACAGGCAGAGATTCACTAAAATATAACTTCTCATTGAAGAATTCTCTTTGCCCTCTATTTGAAATTATAACCTAATGAACATTAGACATTACTCTTTTTCTCTAAATTTTTAGGTCATTTATTAAATATATATTTTATCTTATGTGTTTTATCATGTTAAAATATAAATTTCATAACGTTTGTCTGTTTGTACACTGGCTTATCCCACCACCTGAGTATTACATTAGATGTGGCAATACTCAGTACACATTTGTCAAATAAATTGAATGAACTTCATTCCAAATGAAGAGAGCATCTCCAAAAGAAGGAGGGTCTTGAGTTTCCTTATAATCTCACCATTTTTAAAAGACACCTGCATTTTAAGAAGTCTGATGAAATGTCTTCCTGAGAGATTATGCTAAGTAAAAAGATTTGTTTTTGTGAAAGATTTTTAAACAGCATAAACATTTTTTTGTGGAGATGCATCTGTCAGCCAATAGGGAAAAAGTAAAGAGGCTTTTTAAAAATCACTTTTAAGTTCTCACATTAATATGAAATTTGAAATGTGGTGGTAAAGAGCCGATGATATTGCAATGAAGTTGCATTTAGTAAATGTTTATATGCTCTTAGCTTCACTAAACAAACTAACATTTCTGACACTGAAAATGAATATGTCCTTAACATCCTGCTTTAGAAAAAATGATGCCATCTGTACATTGCTTGTATTTGTCTCTTCCATTTATGTCCTACCCTTCTTGCCTAGGGCAAAAGGAATGAAAGAGAACTAGTAATGGTATTTTTTGCAAAGAGTAATCAACCATAAAGACTATAATTGAACACACAAGAGTAGTCATTACATGATTAATTACTTTGGCAAATCAGCCTCCTACATACATCATAGAAATATTCAAAGGCGAGTAGAACATAATGTACATAAAGCAGACGAGTCAGCAGGAGAATCACGTCCATCAGTGGCTTATTTGTTTTCAGGCCATTTGTTTTCCATATTTCTCGGTTTTCTCCATTTTTCCTCCCTGCTAATCCTTAATGTGCACTACATTTTAAGATAAATGTTTTGATGATTAAGTGGAGGCAAAGCAGACATTGGCTGAGGCAAATGTCTTTTCAAGTTTCTGTCATACACAGAATAGATTAAGCTTGACAATTTATTGGGCAACATAAGCATCTGTTTTTGATTGATATATTGCTGAACTCATTCTGATTTCTATAATGCTTCAGTTGTTTAGCAGGTGATCTATCAATATAATTTTTTCTCAAGTTCAAATCAATTCAATGCCATCCTATAAGGCTTTGGAAAAATAATGGAGACTGAAGTCACATACAATGGAATCTGAAGAGATGTTTTCTTTTTGCTCTGGATGTTTCCTTAACTGTACACAAAACCAGAACTTCTGAAGCCATCTTGTAACCTGAGGAGAACCAGCCTCCGGACAAAGCTGGTACACTGGCACACTGGCGAACTGGAGTGGCCGAAGCAACTCAGGTCATGGACAGCAGTGTTAACCTGTGAGTCATGGACAGAGAGAATGTGCCCTGAATCTGGACATCAGTCTCCTCTGGCTTCTGTGTTTCTCAAAAGCCTATCTCTCAATTACACATATGATCCTATTAAAAATAATTAATTTACCATTAAAACCAACAAGAACCTATCTCTACCTCCTTTCTCACAATCTAACTCAAAGTAATCTTCAGGGTCTCAGGCCTCCAAACTGCTCACTCAAAATTTCCTCCTAAAGTTTCTGATATCTGTGTCTTGGTGGAAGCACCTCTCAGATGGTAAGCCCATTACCTTACCTGGTAAGACTATGAGGAGTCCCTTCCATAAAACTTAAACCTGCTCACGGATGTGTGACCCGGGATTGGGCAAACATTCTGGGTTTTTTGGGCATCTCCTACAAGGTAAGCCAAGAGTTCCTCCCAAGGGTTTTAGAGTTTGCTGTTAAAACAAAACAAAACAAAACAAAAACAAAAACAAAAAACCAGAGACTCAGACTAATTGTTCCAATGAAACACAAAGCTGCAGCTCTAGAGTGTTGGTGGCCATGGCTTTTGTCAGAAAGATGTAGGAAACTGTGGGAATTCATCTTAATCCTATAGAAATATAGAAACAGCACAACTGTGCACCTTAAAAAAAAAGAGCATTAAAGAGAACATTCCACACTAAACACGTTTACGTATTGAAATCCTGTTGCTTGTTGAAAGAGAGAGCATAAGGACAAAAAAATTGGATAGGAGAACGTTTGAAAAAAAGAAGCTGACTTTCTAAAATAAATATACATACATTACAAAAACTAAACCTTTCAGTGGATTTAACCAAGAGTTGATTAGGCATCACCAAGAACAGAAATTGTAAAGGGGTAAACAGATCAGGGAAATCAGCCAAACACAGCACAGATATAAATACATTTAAAAATACGAAAGTGCGGTAAGAGAGGTGGAAATATAAAAAGGAGGAATTATACAGCAGGAAGATAAGAAATAGAGAAAGGGGAAATTAAACATTCGAAGAGAAATTGGTTCATATCCATATGTATGTATCTATCATCAAATGTTGGAAAAATCATCTTTCAGACTAAAGAAAAACCATAATGAACCATTCACCTCCAAATAAAAGAAAAGTTGTAGTAAAACTGAGACAATAAAGGACAAGTTTGGTCAGATACCACTGATAAAAGTTATTCACTGAGGAAATTAAGATTGAGACTGACCACAAGATCCTCAGTAATAAAAGATGTAAAATGGTCACAGAATGAGTTCAGTGTTGTGAAAATAATTTTGTACCTAAATTTGTATACCTTAAAGAAAATGTTTGCATGAACATTTACTGAGAGCTTTAAGTTGAGTCCCTGATCATTACTAAAAATATACTAAAAATTAAGTTTAAATGTAATTAAACCTAAAAAAGACCAGAAATGGAAACATTCCTTAGCCAAGAAACTGGCAGACATTGGAGTGTGTCTACTTACCATTGATTTTAAAAGCTCAAGTGAAGAATATTGGGAGCTCAAGATTGACAAAATTTCTAAGACAATCTTTGTAATACTGTATTTTAGATACTTTGTATTCCAGATAATCCTACAAGTAATCATATAAAATATTGTATCAATTGCTTAAAAAGATTTAAAGTCATAGTTAAATCCATGACAGAAGGAAATGTTCAGGTACCTAAAGGAAAGAAACATCTCAAATCTAGGAACTCTGTGAGCTTTCTTTAAAATTAAGAGCATGTTCAACATAAATCACATAAAGCATGCTGGCTATAAAATGCAATCATTTTCTTCCCTGCCTCACCGCAGCCTTCTCCATCTAAGCAGAGAGTACTTCTCTAGTCCTGTAAGGATTGCAGGAATTACAGTTTTTGTTTTTTCCATCTTCTCCATATTAAAGGGTGTTTTGAAACCTTGACTACCTTCTTAAGTGTTAGTTTTTCTCATTATATTTTAAATATCCTATGCATTCTTTCTGTGTTCTCCTCCTCCTCCCTCCTCCTCCTCCTCCTCCTCCTCCTCCTCCTCCTTTTCCTCCTCCTCCTCCTCCTCCTCCTCCTCCTCCTTTTCCTCCTCCTCCTCCTTTTCCTCCTCCTCCTCCCTCCTCCTCCTCCTCCTCCTTTTCCTCCTCCTCCTCCTCCTCCTCCTTTTCCTCCTCCTCCTCCCTCCTCCTCCTCCTCCTCCTCCTTTTCCTCCTCCTCCTCCTCCTCCTCCTCCTTTTCCTCCTCCTCCTCCTCCTCCTTTTCCTCCTCCTCCTCCTCCTCCTTTTCCTCCTCCTCCTCCTCCTCCTCCTTTTCCTCCTCCTCCTCCTCCTCCTCCTTTTCCTCCTCCTCCTCCTCCTCCTCCTTTTCCTCCTCCTCCTCCTCCTCCTCCTCCTCCTCCTTTTCCTCCTCCTTTTCCTCCTTCTCCTCCTCCTCCTCCTCATCCTCCTTTTCCTCCTCCTCCTCCTCCTCCTCCTCCTCCTCCTCCTCCTCCTCCTTCTCCTCCTCCTCTTCCTCCTCCTCCTCCTTTTCCTCCTCCATTTAAGCTGGTGTCCTTTTACTCAAAGCTTTTTGGTAGGAGCTCACACAAACACTACTTTCTCAATATTTATATGCAAATGTCTTTATTGCTGAGCAGAATTAATTTCCTTTACCGCTCTGAAGCCACTCTGCTGTAGTCTGGTTTCTTGATATGCCAAAAATAAATTTGGATCATTATCAATGTCTTTTGGTTATTTGGATTATTTTAAGATTATGTATAATCATGATATTTTCAGCTTCATTGTACATAGGTGAGGGTTACTCTTTAATTATCACTGCATACTAGCCAATGGTTTGGCAACAGAGGGATAATTTTGATTCCAGTGCTTTAATAAGTTTTTGCATTATCTATGGAATACAGATGCAGGTAATCATCACTGAGGCAAGTGACTCTGCTGCAGATTGCTCTGTCCTCCCTGTATTAGTTACCACTCTACCACCCTGTGCTGCCTTTACCACCAGATAAGGACATCTTTTGCCTTTTTCCTTTTTTTAAAAAAAATATTATTATTACTTTTTAAATTTTGAAACAGGGTCTCAGTAAGTTGCTTAGGGCCTCACTAAGTTGTTGAGGCTGGGTTTGAGCTTGCAATCCTCCTGCCTCAGCCTCCTGAAATGCTGGGATTACAGGGTTGCTATCATCATGCCTGGCTCTACCTTCTCTCTGATGTTCTTCTTCTATTTCTCTCTGCTGTGCTCAACATGCTCCTTCTTGCCAGGCATGGTGGCACACAGGGTCTCATACACATGGGTCAGTCAGTAAACATATCCTGAGGGGAATGGAGCATCCTTAAATCATGCTGTCCTGCACATGGCCTAAAACATCACAAACTTCCTAAAACATCTCCTCACTTCCGGGAATTTATCACCTGAAAGTAACATGCACTAGAAAGTAAAAACTTTTCAAATAGATCAAGCAATTTGGTTTCAGTAAGGCCAGGCTAGTTGACATCAAGATATTTCAATAGGTATTTGATTGTGATAATTTTTAGCCAGGAGCAACAAGGATCATGTGAAAACATATCTCGTTCTAATTTGTTGTTATTTTAAACTGTTAACCTTTCCTTATACTTGTTTCTAATCCTGGGCATTTTTCTATGATTGCACTTGGCAGGGGTTTCACATTGATCCATAATCAGAATCATAGTGCTCATTCTGAATAGAAACAATTGTGTGCATGTTACCATTTATTAATTAGATATACAAATGGTCCCCTTCCAGGTTTTTATAATGATCTGGAATTTACCCCAGAAATTAATTAAAATCCTTTCACCATAACTAACTACATGATTCATGGAAGCTTGTGGAGATTAATTCTAAATTATTATATTGCTAATAGAGAAGACCATATGATCAGGTTAAAATGTTAGTGACCAAAAAAAAATGCACTTCTAATGATCCTGAAATAATTACTTTGGTTATCATCATCATTGATTTTATTTTTTTTTCCTAAAAATATTTTCTTGAGAAGTCAGACATAGATGTTGTCAGAGAAACTACTGACCATAAAATAAGCTAAGATTCCTAAAAAGATACCACTAACCATAAATTAAGTAAAACAAAATATTTCTGAACAGCCCCAGTAGACATAAACCACAATTTAAAAGTGATATGCCCTTTTATGAAAACTTGGATCACATTAGGACACTACTGTACCAAATATAAAGACATTGCTATAGTTTAAAAGGTTAAAAATCCAACACTACATTTCTAGTTTTGATACTTTTTCATGGAAAATATTCTGGTGAACATGCACTTAACAGATAACACAGGACAATAAGTGTTGGGATGGGATGTTTCTATAGACATGACTTTGCAACAGAAGAATTAGCTTTCAGTGTTTTTTCATCTTATGTTTAAAAATGAACACTGGAATAGTACTTGGAGCAAAAAATAGATAATTATTTAAATATATATATATATATATGTATATATATACATATATATATAAAACATATATAGTATGTTTTATATATCAAAAGAGACTTTCAAGAAATGGAATTTGTGATGAATCAATATACATATGGAAGTCTCTTTGACAAGCTGCATTCTGTCTTCTATGAAGCTATCCTATGCATGTGTGTTAATCATGTGCATCTGTGTGAATAGTGCTTCTGTTTGGTGATCTATGACATTTACTTTTATTTTCTCCCACTTATATATTATGTGAGGTGTATTGAAGCATTTGCATACAATGATTACCTCTTTATGTTAAATTTGGTACATATAGTCCTGTAAATCTACCTGAACCAAGATATAGAATAGCTGGGTCAATTTATAAATTCTTTCATAGTATTTTTGGGGCAAATTCCTCCCAGGCACCTAAAGCCAGTTAGTCACTGCTGTTTTCTATTACCCTAATTTTGCCTTTTCCAGAAATATAGAAATATACGTGGACACCATGCAGTCTTTGAGGTGGTCTTCTCTCACTTAGCATAATGAATGTGAGATCTGTCCATGTTGTTTAATGTGCCAGAAATTTGTTCCTTTTATAATTTGTGGACATTCTACAGTACAGTTAACCTTTCCCTGGGGGATGTGCTTCAATAATTGACCTTTTCCCAAGCTACTGTACTATCTCCAGACAGCTTATTTTGTGAGCCTCGCGGATCACAGCTTGACTACTGCTGGCAAGGATGTGAAGTGGCTGGAATTCCATAGACTCCTGGTGGAGGTGCAGAGCGGCACACCTACTCTGGATGACAGTGTGTGGACTTCTTTAAAGTCAGACATAGGCTTAACTTGATGTGCAGGAAGCACTTTTGATTGCTTTCTTTTGGTGTGTGTTGGAGACAAAAATTTATGTCTTTTCATATGTTTTCATATGTTTGCTATTTGTACATACTGATTTGTGAAGTCTCTATTCAAGTATTTGTATATTTTGTTTGTTTCTCATGGGCTACATGAGTTCTTCAGCAGAGGAGTATTTCCCATGCATTGTCTTTCAGTTTATGGTTCATTGCTTCTCTTTAAACGTATTTCAATTTTGAGAACAGAAAAGTTGAATTCATGTAATACCCAACTTAATTTTTGTAATGAATCATGCTTTTCTATTACATCTAAGAAATATTAGCATATTTTCTCTGTATTCTTTTTTAGAAATATTGAAAATTTAATTTATACATTTTGGTCTCTGGTTCAATTTGAGCCATTTCCATGTGAAGTAAGATGAATAAAATTGGCCAAGTCTTGTTTTGACATGGGTATTCAACAGCTTCATCATCATGAGCTGAAGACTCCAGTTCTTCATTCAATTACCTTTGAGTTGACTCTCTGTGTATGGATTTATTTCTGGATGTGATTCAGCTTCCTTGATCTATGTATCTACAGTTCACAAATACCAAACTGTCACAATTCCTGTCATTTGTAATAAATCTTAAAATCTTGAACTGCATTACCTAGACTTGACTTCTTTTACTAAATGTATTTGTTATGCAAATTCTATTGTTTTACATAAAGATTTTAGAGTTCCATTGTTGATTTCTGGAGAAACAAGTTCAAATCTAACAAAATATTTTTTTTCTGAGATTTTGATTGGGATTATGCATATTCTATAAGTTTTTTGAAAAAAGACTTATTATAAATAACAAGTCTCCAAGTCCATGCAACTAGAATGTTTAGATTTTATTTTTATCATCAATGTTTTGTTTCCAGAAAATAGATCTTGATAGCAACAATCATATTTTATTAGATTTGCAAAATTTATTCATGACTTTGTGTTGTGTTTGTGTTTTATGGGCTACCATAGTCATATATTTAAAACATTTATTTCTAAATGGTCTTGGTGGTACCTAGAAATGCTGCTGCATTCCACATTTTAACTTTGCAAGCTGTGAGCTTGCTCAAGGTAACTACTAATTCTATTTGGAAACTGTATATCAAGAGACAATGGAGTGATATCATTTAAGTAATGACAGGGGAAAATAAAACCTATTAAACAAGATTTCCACAACCAAAACGTGAAACCATACAGAGCTATTATAGACATAAAAAAATTTAAATTGTATATTGTAAACTGAAGACACCATTACATTACCTTTTAAAGTTACATAATTAATGAAACAATGTTGGAGATGAAATGTAATCACAAAAATACTCAATCCAAAAACAGACAGGAGAAAAAAAAAGAAAATATGAAAACCTGAGAGAACAAGTAGAAAATGAGGAAGACAGTAGACACTATCCTAAACACATCATCAATAGCCCCAATAAAATTGAAGGATACTTAGACATGCAATTAGATAGGAATATATTGAAACAGAACTGCATCATTAGGCTGCTTCATCCTGGTGTGAACATCGGAGCCCTCACACCACCCTGCTGATAGGGATGCAATCATGCTGTCTTGGTGCAATCAAGGGGTGCAATAAGCAGGAGAGGCTTCTGAGGAACAGAACAAGGAAAGATGCTTTACAGTGCGCCTTTTGCACATGTAGGAGGAGAATACTCTAAAATAACAATAAAAGTAGAATGTAGAAAAAACAGAAGCCAGTAGTGTGGGCACTTATGATCTTCAAGTATTATGTACTATGCATAATTGTGTCTGCAATACTTTTACAGGACTGGCAGCACAGCAGGCTAGTTTACACCTGGATCTCCCAAACACCGGAGTGATGGGCAGTATGCAGGTTGGAATGGCTATGATGTTACTAGGCTGCAGGAACTTTTCAGCTCTATCACAATCTTATGAGACCACTGACATATATGGTTCCTCTGTTGACCAAAATACCATGTGGTGCATGATTATAAACTCAAATATACTGAACTTCTAGCAATTTCCCTACCACAAATGCACGATTAAAAAAATAATTTTATCGCTATTATATAATATAATAAAACAACTTCAGGAATATTCTAATATCTCTACATACTTAAAGTTTCATTCATGTGGAAAGCAAAAAAAAAATATACTAATCCTATATTCTCCAAAGAAAAATGCTATCAGATGTAGTCTAGCTGGAGAAAAAAAATAAAATAGTTAAGACCCAACAATAAAAAGAAGATAGGGCTTTAAAATTATCTAAATAATTGAAAATATTACAATTAAAGTGTACTTAATTATTGGAACATAGGATATTATGAATCAAAGTTGAAGTTAAAATAATAGTGTAAAATGTCATTCTTTTTTCAAAGACACTGAATAAAAGCAGAGAGGGAATTAGGAGTACAGAAAATGATAACTAGTTTCTTGCAATTTTGTGGAGGGTAGTCCCAGAGATTGAACTCAGGGGCCCTTATCCACTGAGGCACATCTTTATCCCTTTCTGTATATTTTATTTAGAGACAATTTCCTGCAGAATTGCTTAGGGCCTTGCCAAGACTGGCTTCTAACTCAGGATCCTCCTGCCTCACCCTCCCAAGCTGCTGGGATTGCAGGTGTGTACCACCACCCCCAGTTTAGTGTCTTGCATTTTATATTTAGAAGTGATTATTTCATATTGATATATCAGTTGATGGCTCAATATACATATGCATATAATTATATGACTAGATAATACAAGCATATAAACATACTGATTATTTATTATCATTATTTTGTTCTAGAAATTGAACCCAGAGTTGCTTTACCACTGAGCCACGTCTCCATTACTCTTTCTTACATTTTTTTTAATTATTATTTTGAGCCAGGTTCTTGCTAAGCTGCTGAGGCCGGCCTCAAACTTACAATCCTCCTGCCTCAGCCTTGGGAGGCACTGAGATTACAGATGTGTGCCATCACACCAGGCCTCAAATATATTATAAAGTATTTTGTGAGAAAATACACAATTGACAACAATTTTTAAACCACTAGAGAAAACAATTTTCTTCTTCTTTTTAATGCATGAAACTTATTAGTTCATTGAGTGTCCATTTGTCTATGTATTTTATTAATGTGAGATCAGAAAATCAAAGATCTTAAAATTCCCTTTTCTATTCCATTAACATCAGTGTCTTGTTAAGGATCTTCTCTGGAATTTTCCATATTTTTGTGTAATATGGAAATTTGTCATTCAACTATGAAATCTTTTGAGTGCACTATCATTGAAAAACTATCAACTATTAACTGCATATATAAATAAGAAAGTTAAATCTCCTTTATTCTTACACCAACTTGCAAAATCACCAAAATAAAAAAAAATAATAATAATAATAAAATAAAAATACAAAAAAAAATCTTGAAAAACTAGATTTAGATGCCAGGCTATAGATAGCAATTATTAAAAAAAGTGAGAAGTGACAAAGAGGTGTTTAAAATGAGGATACACCATGATATCCGTATATAATACTCTATTACTATAACTGTGAGACATGTTTTTATGTATTTTTACATGTAATGTGTATGACCCAGCCTCACTCAGACAACATGTTTTATTTTTTTTTAATTTTCTAAGAGGAGAAACTTTTTAACAGAAGTCAGTTTTCTATCTCTTCCAGTGTGGGTCCTCCTTGGAATTTGAGAGCAAAGACTCTTTCCTCTCTTCATACTGAACCTCTGGAATAGCCCAAGGAGAAAGGGGCACAACAGAAACAGTCAGCTTGTGAATATATCAGATGAAACCCGTCAAAACCTACCTTAAAACTAAAATTCCCGATGGAGAAACTTTACCTTTGCATTATCTGAAACACATGGATCTTTACTTTCCACTTCTAAAAACATAAAATAAAAGGTTCTTGCTTCCATAAATATACATTCAGGTTAGAAATAGGAATTGCCTTATATAGTTTTGGAAACTAACTCTTTTGCATTTTGTGAGCATATGATTACTTTATTTGTTGTATTTTCCTCTTTAAATCTTGAGTGTTGTGAAGCATACTGTTTATTCAGATAGTAAAATATTGGATACTACTGAGTTTTTATAAGCCTTTTTTTTTTGCTTTTTTGCTAAATCACTTTTAAATTACTGACCTATATACAGTAATTTTTTCCCCTCATTTTGTAATTTGATGAAAGTTGTAAGCTATTTAATGAATCAATTTTCCAGCCTCATTTTACTCCTCAATTTTAATGTTTCATTATCTATGGTTTGGCACCCCAGATAGCCCATTTTTTTGAGGTTTATTCCTTTTTAAAGAAGTAATTCATTTTCATATTAAGAAAATTAAAAAATCAATGCGGTTTTGCTCATGCATGGAAAACCCATCTTAATTATGTAGCTTCCACAAGTGAGGTAACTGAATTAATTCTTGCCTATCATATCTCCTTATATGAATAAGAAGCTGTATCATCTTATATAGACAGACCCAGGGCAAGCCCTCCTTCAGTACTTAATTACCTCTTGATGCAGTCTTCTTTAATGATGGGGTAAGAAATCACTTTGCAGTGTGTGCTCTGATAGCACACATACAAATTATTTCAGCATTATGAAAAATATTAATCCTCTGGCCTGGGACATTTACTTAATTTAACATGGTTAGGTGATTTTTTTCATAACTTCTCATCTTTTAGGATTTGCTAGTACTGTTTTATGATGCTAGTTTTGCCTTTTGGAGAAGGGTGGTTGGGATGGTTGTACAACCACCTACTTATGTGAGATGTGTGTGTGTGTGTGTGTGTGTGTGTGTGTTTGTATTTTTTTTAATGTCATCTGTTTCAAGTAAAGGGACACTTCCATTCTTCTTGCTAGGAACATGATTTGTTAAAATACTGTTTATTCTGTATTTTTCTAGAATCAAGTCATGTACCAGAGCAACCCTTTTCATTAAATATGCCGCTGTTTCATTTCTTAGAGAGTAGTTTACAGTCACATGGCTATAGATATAATTTTCACACCAGATAATTTTTAGTATTAAATTATAAAGTTTGTGGGCTCAAAATTAACATTTTCCTGAAATATTTACATTCTTTGATCTTGAAATCTAGATTGTGCATCAAGTGTCTATGTATAAAAAAATTGCATCTGGGCTTTTTCAAAAAGATATCAGCTGATTACAATGGTGAGATAAGAAATAAATAGTAAATAGTGAAAATAGCTGAATATTTTTTAAAGGTAGAATTTTCTATCTGAGCTCCATAAACTGTTGGCCAACATGAGTTCCCAAAAGATTATATACCTAAATGTACTATTGGAAAAAATATAAGACTCTTTTATAATCATGATACAGGGAGGATCTTTTCAGGTGTCAACTTGAAAACTGGAGGCCATTTTAAACATTCAGTAAAATTCAGCCACCTAGAACATCAAAAGTGCCCTAAGATTACGTAAGAGTTCACAGGCAAAAGCACAACTAGATTTCCAGAATGTGGCATCTAATACTCTTTTCCCACCAAGAGCAATAATCGGTCTTAGAAAAATCATCACATATGTGCATTTGCTTGTGTGTGTATATTTATCCATCCATCCATCCATCCATCTATCTATCCTAAAGAGAGAAATGTAATGTTGCAATAGAAGGAACAACCTGCTCAAATCTTAAACAAGTGTTCAGTCTTAACATCATTAATAGAGGGGCACTCAGACAGTATAGCCTACTACTTCATTGAGTAACACAGAGCCACCTACAGAGTGTTCTCAATGCAACGTGCAGTGAAAGTCTAGGTGATCATTTAAGTGAACTTGCAAATGTTTGGACAATAAAGTTATAGGCTGCACTAGCTATATTATGTCATAAGGAAATAATAAGAAATATTCATAATATTTGCCTTTAACAAAAGAAAAACGGATGCAAATTTCCTTAAAAACGCAATGCATTAAATAAAGAAAGTCCACAGCAACTGCAGTGGATTAAAATAGACAAATGAGTACAAAAACCCATTCATGTGTGGAACTTATGGTGATACAAATTTAATCTGATGAGGCTCTAGCAATTAAGAGTAAATGTTATTTGGGGAATAACTGTGAATATTAGACCAATTAAAAACATTATTACAGTGACATTTTGGTTGAGAGAGTGAGGCACAGGATGTCTGTCTGAAAATGGCACCTTTCTTGCTCTAGTTGCATGAATCGAGAGCAAGTTGGGTTCAGGGACTCTGGAAAGAGAAAAGGTCTGGTGGCTAACTGAAAATCCCAAGGGACGGCTTGCTTTCCCTTCTTGTGACTCTGTCCCAGACATCTAACATTTTCAGAAAACTCTTTGAATGACTGATAAAGAGCATCTCAGTGCAGACTTTTGATATCTCAGCAGTTGGTTTCGTTCACCTTTAGGAATAGGTCCCACAAACCTGCCTTTCATGTTTGGGGAGTTGTCCCAATGGAAAAGTGGCAATACTCAAGACACTTACTGTATGGCATAGTAGGTGAGTATACTTACTTTATATGAATGCATACTGAACAATTTATGAGTGAAATTTTATGATACCAGTCATAAAACACGATTTACCAAATAAGAAAGAAGGACAATTAATAGAGGCAATGGTTTCATGAGTATTTTTCATATTCTACTACTCTATGTATTTATGTTGAAATTAGTTTTGATAATGATTTAATTGTATCTGCCAACTCTTTTCTTTTTCTATTAAAATTGTTACTTGAGAACAAATTTCCAGTATCATATTGAAAACACACCTCACAAGCTTTCATTTTAGTGATAATTATGAGTTGGAATATTGGTACTTGCATTCATCTCAAGAAACCTATTAAGTGATCTTTAATATGAGAAAAGTACTAAATATTGGAATTGGCTAAATACCTTAAAATATTACACAATGCTAAGTATATTATTATTGTATTTGGTTTTCAGTTTAAAACAGTAAGATTATATGATAATCTTATATCATGAAACTAAAAGTAGAAATTGAAAAATCAACCATTGCAATAAAATATTTTGCACATTTACAGTTGATGCTTAGCAGCATAGTGACTTCATAGAACTTTCACTTAGCATTAGTGAAAGTTCTACGGAGCCATTGAACACTAAGTTAGAAAATACTGAGGCGTTGCTCTTAGAGAAAGTAGAAGGTCAGGTTTCTGAAGAACCCAGGTCACCATATTCTCATCCATCAATCAATATATTACCTTGTTGTTGGGCTTCTATTTAGATATACGTCGTTGTATACGTTGTTGACTCTAATTAAACTCCTGGACATTAGCTCAATATCTCAGATGAATGAAGCTCATCCAACTTATACCTTAAGGCATGTTTTGGCTTCTTAGATCTGGCTTATTAGGTCTTATAGAACCCTGATTCCAGCAATTAAAGAATATACACACAGATTCTTCAAATCTGCTCATCTTTTAAACGAAAAAAAGTTAAAGAGTTTTCCATGAATTAGTATGTTTCTTTAACCTCTGAATACAGAGCAATAGAGTTAAAAGTAAGCCACTTGCAGATAATATTTTAAATGTTTAAAACCTAGCGCAACTTCTGATTTCAATGCCGAGTATGGAAAGCTGGGAACAGCATAACCCGCACTGCAACGACACAAATGTCAGATAAACTATAAATTCATAGCTTTCCTATATGTCATTAGAAAGATGAGACTTCAGGGAAATTAATTAGTCTAAAACTCTAAGCAACAGACGTTCTCAAGAACTGATGCATGTGACCCCAATTCTGTGGAGGGGCTCGAGAGGGGGGAAGGGAGGGCTCCAATGGTAGATGAGAAAAATTGGTGAAGTATTTATCCAGTTACTGAAGGACAAGTAGACAGGCAGCAGTTCACACAGCAGGGCTCACAATGTATCCATGAAAGGCATGCTGGTTGTGATGGCTTTGGAATGGTTTGGGAACTTGGGTTTGGGGGGGGGGGCTCCCATAATTCTCTAATGAAAATGGCCCTTTCTGCCTAAGTAATGCAAACAGCAAGATTTACGTCGTTACACCTGCTTTTCTCCTTAGAGTAGAAATTTAATACATGATCGAGGGAGCGTGTTACATGACCCAGTGAAAAGCTTGAGCAGGGAGTCTCTGAAGAGCATCCCTGACAGAAAACATTCCACACAAATTGTCAGAAGTAAATTATGGAGGAATCAGACACATCTAGAGGGACTCCGCTGGGAAAGAACTATTGGAGGCTTGCTTCTAATTTCTTCCTATTCCTCCCATGACCCTTTTCCCTTTTCTGATTTTGTTTTTCCTTTCAATAGAATACATCATAACTGTAAATGTGACAGTAGGCAGTGTCCTGTGAGTCCTCCCAGTGCACCCTCAAGCCTGGGAGTGGTTTGGGAACTCGAACATGAATATGTATGAACCTGTCAAAAGTATAAAATCCCAGGGAGCCACAATGTGAAAGGAATTCCCTCCAAATTTCAGATTCTCCAAAGACTTCTACTGCCCCTTGCCGCAGTCTGGCTGGGCACAAAATCACAAGCCACTACACACTTTGTAGATGCAAACAGCAACTCTTTATTCTCCAACTGTCACCGGCACTTTACACACATGTTCTGGGGAAATCTACGTTCTGGGCAAAATTCTCTTACTCCACCAGGCTCTGAATCCCAAATACTTTCTGAATCCTTCGAAAACTCAACGGGAACTCAAGGAGTAGGCGGGTGCTTGAAGCAGAAGGATATGCCCTATTCCCAGCAGGGTACACCTTAAACCTGGAACTGCCCTAAACCCAAGGAGCAGGATACTCCCTAATCCCAGCAGGATACACCCCAAACCTGGATCTGCCCTGGTCCTTGAGCAAGGTCACCTTACTCAAGCATATATGCAATGTCACTGCAAATGACCTGGGTCCAAAGGCAAGCCCATTTCCACAATGGAGAGTCCTTCCTCTAAGCAACATGGAGTAGGCTGACAAAGAAATTGCCATGCGTCATTCCTACTTGGCAATGGCTCTCAGCAGCCCCTTAAGAAACTACAGGATAGAGTGGGGAACACGATTGGCTGTTGCCAACATACAGAAGAAGCCACTCTACCTCTGAAGAAAGCAGTGAGAGCACACAAAAGATTGTCTCCATGTAAAATAAGGGAAGGACCAACAAATTGTGATCCTCTTAGAGAAAAATGTTCATTGAAGTTGGGGGGTGGGAAATGGAGGAAACAGTCTTCCTCTAGAAGAAAAGCATGTGTCCTGTACACAGACCATTAGAAATGTCAGGTCACCAGAGAAGGGGCAGATCACAGGAAAAATACACACACCCAGAAAGCAAAATCTTGACCCAAGACTCAGAGTTGTGAGCCCTCCCTGAGACTAAAGTATGGGAATGTTGAGAGAAAAGCACCCTGCACCCAGAAATCCGACGAGGAAACTCAGGTGATGGGGAACAGCACCCGTCACCGGAGATAAGGAGAGAACTTGTGAGAGGGGCAGGTGCATGGTGAGTGAGACCAGGCATGGAACAGCAATGGGGAGAAAAACACCCTGCAGAGGAAGAGGCTGACCTGGCTTTGCTCCAGGACGGAGAGTGCAGAGGTGCACTGAGGCGCAGTGCAATGAGCCCAAACCCAACTCAGCTGAAGAGGGGACGGATTCAAGTCCTCACGCCAGTGCCCCAGCACAAGAAGAGATCTGCCTCTATTAAAAAAAAATATTATTCACTTCAGTCTATATGAAGAAGTTCCAGATTTTCAATGAAAGGTAAGAAAATAAAAACTAATTCTAGAGGCAAAGCAATTCATGAAACCTAACTCCAGTAGATATTAGAATCACCACCCAGAAAATCCAATGAACCAGGACTCACAGGGAGAGCTCCAACAGCCAAGATGGAGGGATGGCAGGGGAGACCAGATGGTGATTTCAATGAGGATGGAAAAGACAAGAATGAAATGAAAATGCCATGGAACAAAAACAAATATACAGAAGGACTTTGGCGTATTAATAGGAAAACCAGTGACTTTGATGATGAGTCAATAGAAAGTACTTAAACAGAAGCACAATGCAAAAATATTCATTAAGAAGAGAAAATAATACAAAAGCACAATCACTCCCATCTTCTTCCTTCCAAAATAGAAGAAAATAACCAGGGGAATAATTTCCAATAAGGTGGTTCTTGTGAAATTGGAATCTCCATAGAGGAAGTGGGAGAGACTAGAGAAGAAAGGATATTTGTGGAAAGTAATGAAGATTTTGAAATAAGAATTTGGAAGACAATGAATATATGTAAATGTAAATCAAAATGGCTTAGAGAAGTATAAGCATAGAAGTAGATTGAAAGCAGGAAACATCCAAAACAAAAACAACAACAATAATAATAAAAGACACATACCCATGATAGAAGACAAATAACAATAAAGTCTTTCAAAGATGCCAAAAGCATACATTGGATAAAATACAGTCTTTTAAACACATGGTGTTGGAAAAAATGGTTATCAGTATGTAGAAACATGAAATTAGATGCATATCTGTCAACCTGCACAAATGTCAAATCAAAATGGAGAGAAGACCCAGGAATTAGAGCAGACATTATGCAATTTCTGAAAGAAAATTCAGGGTCAAAACTTCAGTATATAGATACAGGCAACGACTTTATCAACAGGATCCCTGAAGTTCAGGAAATAGTGCCAAGAGCTAAAAAATCGGTGGATTCAAATTAAAAATCTTCTTCATAGCAAAGAAAACAGGTAGGAAGAGAAGAACCCGCAGAATGGAAGAAAAATCTTTGCTAGCTACTTTTCTGACAGAAGATTAATATCTAGAGTATATAAAGAAATAAAAAAAATCTTTACACCAAATAAATCAAATGTCCCAAATAATACATGGGCAAATAAAATAAATAGGCACATTTCAAAAGAAGAAATACAAAGCCAACAAATATATGAAAAAAATATTCAACATCATTAGTAGTTAAGGAAATTCAAATCAAAACTATGCTGAGATTTTATCTCATACCAGTCAGAATGGCAATCATCAATAATACAAAAAATGAGCTGGGGCTGAAGCTCAGGGGCAGATTGCTTCCCTATCATGTGTGAGGCACTGGGTTCAATCCTTAGCACCATATAAAAATAAATAAGTAAAATAAAGGCATTCTGTACATCTACAACTCCAAAAAATTTTTAAAAAGAATATAAATAACAACAAATGTTGGGGAGGCTGTATCAAAACAAGAACACTTCTACACTGTTGATGGCATTATAAATTAGTACAACCACTATTGAAATTGGATGACAATTCTTCAAAAGACTGGGCAGAGAACCACCATATGACCCAGCTGTTCTACACATTGTGGTATTTACACAGAAGAATCAATGTTAGTAGTATAGAGTCACAATGGAGTTTTATTCAGCCATGAATAAAAATAAAATCATGGCATTTGCAGAAAAATGAGTGGAACCTGAGAATATTATTCTAAGTGAAACAAATAAAACTCAGAAGGTTAAGACTCATATGTTTTCTTTCATTTGGGAAAGTTAGAGATGAAAAGGAAATGCAAGTCGTTGGGGGGGGGCTGTCAGGGGTGTCATGAAAATCAAAGGGAGATTAGTATAAAAAGGACCAGGGATAAGGGGAGGGAGGGGGAGAGTGCTGGGAAGGGATACATGCCAGATTATACTGTCATGTTGTGTACATGTATGAACATGAAATGACAAATCCCATTATTATGTACAACTATCATGCACATCCAAAATATATAAGGAACTAAAAAACTCAGCAGCAAACAGACATTAATAATCCAATAACAAAATGGGCAATAGATCTAAATAGACATTTCTCAAATGTTGACATACAAAAGGTCAAAAAACACATGAATAAACACTCCACATCAATAATAATCTGTGAAATGCAAATCAAAACCATATTGACATATCACCTTACCCCAGTAAAAAGGACTATTACAAAAAAGGTAAAATAGAACAGGGGCTGGTGAGGATGCAGAGAAGGGGACCCTTGTGCACTCTTGTGGGAATGTTACTTAGTACAGCTATTAGGGAAGCAGAATGTCAGCTCTTCAAAAATTCTGTTTTAAAAATTTAAAAATAAAAAAGAAATTAGTTATTATGAGCTTTGTTGTACATACATCAGAAAGTACCAAGTAGTATGCATTCATACTCTCTCTTTCCTTCTCTTATTATACTCAAAGAAAGGATTATCCAATGATCAGCAGTATCATGGATTAAAAAAAAGCTGTATTCCATTGGTGTAATCTCCCCCTCCTAGCTTGTCCCTCTCTGTTTCCTTTATAACACTGCTTCCTTTATAACAGTGTTAATTGCCCTATACTTTCCAACAAAACTTTTGTGATGGTGGAAATGTTCTGTATTTTAGCCATTAAGATAAGCTTTACCCACAAATAAGTAGTTCTTGGGTCCTTGGGGTATGGCCAGTGTGACTGAGGAGCTGAGTTTTAATATTATTTTATTTTAACTAATATTGATTTCTATTTCAATAGCCATATATCTTTACTAGTAATTTTATTAGACCATTTAGAAAGATAAATAGCTATAGAGAAATGAAAAAGGACAAATAAGAGAATCTAGAGTGTAAAAAGAAAAGAGAAAAGGAACAAGGAAAACTGAAGGAGAAAATAAGCATTTAAACAGTAGATGTCAAGAATTCAAAATAGCTAGACCATGGAGCCAACTTAAGTGTCCCTCAATAGATAAATGAATAAAGAAAATGTGGTATATACACTCAATGGACTATTACTCAGCTTTAAGAAGAGTAAAATTGTTCAATTTACCAGTAAATGGATGGAGTTGGAGAATATCATGCTAAAGCAAAATAAGCCAAACCCACAAAAGCAAAGGCCAAATATTTTTTTCCATATGCGGGTGCTAATTCAAAATAAGATGGGGGGCATTAATGAAGAATAGCATTACCTTCGATTAGGTACAGGGAAGTGATGGGAGGGGAGAGGATGAGGGGATAGGAAAGATGGTAGATGAAACAGACATTATTACTGTATGTACATACATGGCTGCATGACCAATATGATTAGCAACATGTACACTGATGTTGCATAAATTGTATCCCATCTATGTATTATGTATCAAAGTGCACAAATGCATTCTACTGTCATGTAAAACTAATTAAAACAAATAAAAAAATAAAAAGAATAAAGTGAGAAACTAACAATGGTACACCCTGTACTTGGGGTGACATAGTGTCCTGGGAGTGCAGTCTCTAATTATTGCCAAACAAGGACCCAGGGTGAATTTTCAGAGGCAGATAGTATAAATTCTACCTCACATTGCTGTTCTTCCATGAGTAAGATAGTGAATAGGACGTGCACAAAATTCCTGGGTAAAGCAGCTCAGTAGCAGGATGAATGTGCAATGGAAGATGTATATTCGAACATCTCATGTGACAACATTTTGTCTTATTTTTGCTTTAAGTTTTGACGCTTAGTTTTAGCACTCATGGCCCTTGGAACATAGGTCATCTGTATCATGTCCATTTTGGAATTTAAGCTTCTATGGTACAATATCTAAATATCATTCATTCCTATGGACTACACTTCAATATAAGCTTATAAAAGTGACAGAAAACATCTCATTCACAAATTCAAGACCACTGCTTTCTTCATCAGTGCAGACTCTGTTCTCTACTCACTATAATTTCATGGGAAAAGAAACAAGGAGAAATTGAGGCAAAATGAAAAGACTAAAAGCCTGTGACTTTACCTTTTAAATGGATTTGGCAGTGTTTTTCATGTGAGCTGCTGGCTGAGTAGCTGAACTTGTGCAGCCAGGGAGTTCTCCATGGATGTCCACAAGTACTAGCACCTATCCATGTTGATCTGGATCCCACATCCAACATCACTGTTGAGCCTGAACAGTCTCCCTCTCATTGACCTTTATGTTCTCTTGCTATCTCGACTATTTCGAATCCTTTAAAAATAACAGGTTCAGGGGGGAATGTTTTGTTTTATTCTGACATTCATCAGTGGGTTTTCTGCTGTTGTTTAGCAAGAAAACACAAGAAATTTGATTGCAAGGTTTAGGCCACCATGTTATTATCTACTAAGGCTGCCTTTTAACAGCTGATGTTGAGGAATGTACCAGGTAGCCATGCAGGAGAACACATCCAGCCATGCAGGAGAACACATCCAGCCCTGCTAGATTCCAGATTAATGAATGAGATTGCTGGGAAATTAGACTGCAATCCACTGCCAGCAACATTCCTCAGGCCTTACTTCCCTGATGTCTGCTTATTACCCTGCTGACTAACTTCAGCTTGTCAAGTGCACAAGTGGCAGAGCAGATCCAGCACAGGCTGCCCTTGTTCCCTACCATAGTAAATAAGGTTGTGATAGTACATCCTAGCTGGGCATGTTATCTGCCTTCCAAAACACTGCGAGCAACAATTCAGACAAACATTTTGCTATTTTATAACAAGGATTATTCACTCTCTATTTTGCAGTGTCCGAGTGCCTGATGTTCACCTAATCATCTCCGTTCAGTCAATTTCACGGTTGATGTCCCATTGATTGCAGTAAACATTTCCAGGTACCAAACTTGATGCTAGTTATAATCAAACTTATCTCTATAACAAAACAAAATAATAACAGCACAAGTAAAGTAACAGTGTCTTAAAGAAACTAAATTTGCTTTATGTGTCTCTTGTATAAGAAGACTCTAGATGTGGAATTCTATGGAGTCTCTACAGTCACTAGGGATCCAGCTCTTTTCACCTGCTCTACAATCTCTGTGACAAGTTTCCAAACTCAGGGACCCTCTCATTTCCATGGAACAGCCATTCAGCTCTAGTAATCAAGTCCAAATTCTAGACAGGGGAGAAAGGAATGTGCATCCAGCAGAGTCAGCTCTTTCCAAGGGGATTTCTGGAAAGCAGCATGTAACGATTTGTCTGAAATATAGATGTAGAACCCAGGACACGGGCACATCATTAGTTTTCAAGAGGAAGAAATAAAGGAGAGTACTCAGGAGGCAGAAAACACGGAGTCTCTGCAATTCAATTCTACTTTGCACTGGTTTTGCAGGTAACTAACACATGTTACACTTTATCAGGCTTTTGACACTCTGCTTAATCCTTATGAACAAGTGTGAACCAGTGTTAACATTGCCCTCAGAATTTCTGGGAGTTGAAGTGCATGCTAGAAAACTAGTTAAAAGGTGGAAGCGACTCAGGCACATTCCAGTGAGCCAGTGTGCTTCGATGTATTAATGTCCTGATAAGCAAACTTATGCCACAGGATGCCACTGTCTGGAGGCCACTTTCCATTTCTTATTTTATGACAAGTAACAAGCACAGATATGGCTCTAAAAGAAAATGCCCTGCAGTAAATTTTAGATTAGATTTTGTTTTTTTAATATTGGCATCAATGTTAATTTTTAATGGAATTTTCAGAGACTGTGAAGCAACTCACAAGAGTAAGCTCTCTTATCAAAGCAGTTTTGCTCATTAAAATTAACATATTTTAAAAGATAATATTTCTTGTCACTGATAGAATATTGCATATTTAGTGCTAGTTTTTTTTTTAACTACAGTTTTAGCTTGGTATAAAACTAAGGGATAATCATATATAGCATATTACAAGCCAAAATCACACACATATAATACTCCCTGGGAAAGAGGAAAAAGTAGTCAAGCACCAATAAATTACTTTGTCTTTTTCTGTGTTTCCAGTTGGCCTCACACTGGAAGTTAATGTAAAAGTGGATCTTTCTCAATTCCCCAAAATTCAGCCATAAAACAATCCACACAATTTATAATAGCAGAACTCAGTCAGTTATCAGGTAAGACTGGTGGAAATTCAGTCAAGTTGGGGCAATGAGTGTTAGTTACCTAACTCACACACCTGTTCATCCACATGGTAAGAGTGCACACAGGAGGAATACCAGCCTGTGCTTTCCTAGGTACAGCAGAGGTCCTAGCAGAATTATTCACACTAGTTAAAAGGTGGAAGCGACTCAGGCACATTCCAACAGATAAATGGATAAACCAAATGTGGTGTGCACATACAATAGCATATTACTCAGCCTTGAAGAAGAAGGAAATTTTAATATATACTATGACAGGAGTTAACCTTGAGGACATTATTCTAAATAAAACGAATCAGTAACAAAAGAAGCAAATACTATGTGATCTCACTCATATGAGGCATACTTAGAATGGAAAAATCCATACAGGCAGAATACAGCATGGTGCTTTCTAGGTGATGGGGGGAGATGGGAAGTGGTTTAATGGAAATAGAGCATCAGCTTTGCAAGATGAAAGGCATCCTGTAGACAGATGTAAATGAAATTTACACTGCTATATTTTACACTTAAAAATCAAGTTGATCAATATTAAGTTGCCTAGAAAATTTCACCTTATTTCTGTGTTGTTTTAATCTTTGAGCCCTGCTATATGAAAGTTCAACTTATTCAAAATTTCAAAATTAATAAAATATTATGTATGCAAATCTAGCAGATTTAATAGTAGAGAATTAAATATAACTATCTTTCAGAGTGGTAGTGAAAATCAATAATAATGAATGAAATTTTATTTTTCTTTTGTATATATGCTAATTCAATTTTTGGCATTCATACATACATTTTATTCTTATGATTTTAAAATATGGAAATACCACAAGCAGAGGTGGCATTTAAATATATCCCAGGTTATTAGAGGGAAGGAGAATGCTGTGTATTCAAAGATACAACAGTAAGGAAATAGATGAGAAGGAGGTGGAGGAAGGGAGAAGAAAAGCATTCTCCTTTCCAATGCATATTTTCAAAAGAACATTGAACTGATGGCTTACTACCATCTCTAGAAGCTATATAATTATGGTTCTTCTATTCTAAGTTATAAAACTTTTGTGGCCATTTTTTTTGAGTGCTGGGCATTGAACCCATGGATACTTTACTACTGAGCCACATCTCTAGTCCTTTTTTATTTTTAATTTGGGATGAGTCTCAATAAGTTGCTGTGGCTGGCCTCCAACTTGCAATCCTCCTGTCATAGCCTCCCCAGTTGCTGGGATTATGTAAAAGAAATAAACATTTTCCACAATGTATTTGTCAGTATTTTAAAATATTTTAATTAAATATCACTAGTTAGATAGAAAATTAAAAGAAAATGAAAGTATAAGGAAAAAATTTTTAAATATATGAGCATTTTTAAAATAAAAATAAATTTTGCTTATGATTTTTTCTTTACTTCAAACAAAATTTATTGTTATCATGAGTGAAATATGATTATGGTTAACATAAGATATTATTGAATAATTTATATGTTTAGAACTCAAGTTTGGATTCAGATGTTATTTTCATTTGATTCATACAATGTTTAAAACTTGATTTGAACAACTCTTTCACCAGCAAATTATTTAGGAAGTGTATGAATATGAACTACTTATTTTCAAATATGATATACAGAAATACATTCAAGGACTTAGAAATTCTAAAATTTATTGCAAAAAATTTCTTCTACTTAAATCTTCAAATGTGTATTCTTATCCTAGAAGAGTCTTTTAGAATTAAAAATTTACAGAAAATATAATTACAGAACTTAAGAAATCTAAATTTGCTCAGTATACATAAATTTCAGAGATGCTAAAAAGAACATGATTATCTCATTTGCAATTCATTTTTAAAATATGAATAGAGCATATGCATTGTTTTTCACAATTTCTGTTAAAGTTCTATAATCTGACAGCCTACAGGTGAAGTTCAGATTGTTTTAAAAATAAGGCCCAAAAAGATGCTAAAATATCAGATAAAAATCCTACATGTTTCTCTCCTGTTTTCACAATATGCTACATTGTTAAACTTGCAATTATGAAATTATGATATATTTATATTGTGTCTGACATTGGGCAAGAGATAAGCAGATATAAAATGTGTTTGCTAAATGGTGAAGAATTTGATGTGATTTGGCTTGGCTTTGGCTTACATCACAAAGCACATATTACATGTTGGAAAATAAGCAGAAAAACTAGGTAGAGGTATGTGGCACTTTCTCAATGTGAAGCACAATCTCATGGCTTTGATTCTGTGGCATGGTCTGTGCAAGGACAGGACCATCTCTCTTCAAGAGAAGTGAGTCTCATGAGCTATTCAAAAACCTCATAAAAGAGAAGGAAAAGACACAAAGAGTGGGGATTTGCAGATGGTGAAGATGGTTTTGGGGAGCCCTAGTGTAAAGACTGGGCAGTATGCTAGCCATGCAGATACCGAATTATGGCAGTGGCAGTTATAATGTAAAGAAAGGGATGGAGAGGAGAAGTTTCGGAAGGAGGGGATTGAGAGAATTCAATGACACACTCATTAATTTACTTTAGGGAGAAGAAGAAGGGAGCTTGTCTCTCCACTTTAAGCACAGTGAACGTGTTTCCACCAGCAAAAACACAGAATTAGGTAGGTTTGTTTTGTTAGAGTTTGGAAGGGCAAAAGCTGCTGGGTAGGGTGGAAGCTTGATCAGAACTTTTTTTTTTAGGATGAATTCTATTTCCAAGAGAGATACAGCCCACCACGCTGATACGAAAATATGCAATCACTTCTTGAGAAGGAAATGCTTCCAAAAATTATGTTTTGGTATAAGAAACTTCCTCTTTCTAAATGTGGATATAGTTAATGAATGTAGCTTGGTTTTAGAGAAGACTGCAAAGTTCTTTGCTCTCATTGTTGGCATTATTAAAACATAAAGATGCAACAAGTCCAGTCCACTCCTAACTTCAGTCTCACTATCCAGGAGACTCTTCCATGAACTAACTCTTCAATCCATGAACTAACACAAAAGCAGTAGGTTTTCAATTTTCTCCCTAAATGTGAATCAACTATACTCTCGGGTACTGCTAATCCTACCACAATGCAAGGGTCAGAGGTCAGGAAGGCACCTGCTAAGAAGAGCCACCTAGAGATTTCTGTCTTAATGCACAGAGTAGGTGGAATATTTTATTATATGCATATATGTTATATAAGATATTTATATAATATTAATATCATATTATATATAATATATAAATATATTATATGTCATATATAATCATATATATAATATACTATATATATATAAAATCCAATTCCTCAAGACCTGGATTTTATTACATCCAGCTATCCAACTGATGTTTATCATCTTTGACTTTAGATGGTAGAAGAACTATTAGTTACCTATAGCTTAAAAAACAAACAGATGTATACATATTAAGGCATCCTAAACTTTCACTGGTAACATGAATATATTTTATTTCATTTCAGAAGTTTTTAGGGTTACTAAATAAAAATTTATTAGATAATGTCTCTTTGTAGCCTAGGGACTGAGGCTGCAAAGCAATAGGAGGAGGCTATTATCCTGGAAGACAAATGGAACTGCATAATAGCTCCTTAATTCCAAAGAAAATGAGTCATTATTCATAATAAATTTATGTGGAAAAAATTAACATAACTGTTTGTTTCAAAAGTCTGGTCTGTCTTATTTTACTGGAAAACTTAGTTTTCCTCCAGGGCATATTGTATTATTTGAATTATAGGAAAATGTGATGAACATAATATTTGAAATAATAGAATCTGAAATTTGTCTTAAATGAGATTAGACTAAGCCATTGTTCCTAAAGGTGTATGTCTTTTTTAAACAGCTGTTGGGAAATGAATTTTAATTTCAATATCTATTCTAAAACAAGTGCTATGTATCTTTGAGATTAACTTCTCTAAATTTCCCAATAAAATATTAAAAAGAAGAAAACAAAAACAAACAAAAAACACCTCTTACTTATAATCGATGTTCTATACCAAAGATAGTTGCAACTATGAAAACACATCACAGGTGCCTAAGGGACATTTAATAATCTTTGCATCATTTTTCATAAAAGGTTAGTTGGGCTTTAATGAGAAGCAGTAGGGAAAACTCCACACAATGAAGCTCCTCATTTATCTACATATATTCATATATTTATGTATTTATTTAGGTACAGGGTTTGAACATGGGGTGCTTTATCACTGAGCTATATCCTCAGTCTATTTTTTTATTGGTTTGTTTTCAGACAGGGCCTTGCCTATTTGCTGAGGGTCTCTAACTTGCTGAGTATGGCCTTGAACTTGTGATACTCTTGCTTCGGCCTCCCTATCACTTTTTTAAAAATAAAATATCCTCAAGAAGTATTCACAATGAGGCAGAATATGAGTTATACTTTTCACTATTAAAGGTGGTCCCTGCTTGAGGCTAACTTCAAATTTTTTATTTAGTTTCCTATTTGCTACAATTTTATAAAAGGATGATGGAATTTAGTGGTACCGAGACAAGAAGGATACACATGGTTGAGCTCTGGAAAAGGAATTCCTACACAGCATCATTTTGAAACACATCCTCCATCCTAGGAAAAGAGGCACCACGGTCACTCTGACTCAGCCCGATCTGTACCCTGGACAATACTCCATCAGCACTGCAAAGAAAGGAAAACTGTGATCTGGGACTGATTTGATGTGTGCAGGTGACTCACAAGGACCCTTCCCGGACAATCCCCTAGCAACAGCCTGACTATGAAAACCCTCCTCCCTCCCTCCCCTACATCCGTCCCAGGCTGTAAACAGAAAAGAAGTCTCAGTCTCTCAGTCTCCACTCAGTAACTCCACTCCTGGGTTACTGTTGAGCCCCCTGCTCTGCTGTTTCTTTCATTTGGTTCTTTCCTTACATCCTCTGGATAATTTTCAGGTAAGTAGGGAATGTCAGCACCAAGATAAAAAATATATATATATATATATACATGGGTTTTAACCTTTACTTTTGTGATTTCTTCTATACAAAACGATTTATTAAAATCTATTTTATAGGTTTGGATTCATAATAAGTAAGAGGTCCAGAATAACCTTAAGATATAACAAAGCGATTTATAGTTACACTTTACGTAGTATAATGTTGAATCCCATGTACTACTTAAAGGAACACATACAGGAAATTAGGCAACTCCAATCTATCGCCTTCATTGTTGCCAATTTTCTCCAATTTACCTGCTTCAATAGAAATGCTTGGACGTGGAAGTTTCCTTTTGGCAGAACATACTTGTCCGCCACACCCATCCCAGGTGGGTTTCAGGGATGATGCTGTCTTGGTCAGGTGAGTAAAGAAGCATGATTGCAGTCAGGACAGGTGACATCTGAATTGGTCAGAGCAAACATGCAGCTAGAAGGAGGTCGTGGAAGTCAAGTGAGGATGGTGGAGCCTGAAGATGCTGGTCACGGGAAAGCACTGGTCACGGGATTGTAGGACTTTTGTTCTCCTGTATCTAGTAGTGACAACTTCTTCATATCAGGCAAGTGCTTCCCAGTTTTCACTATATTGCACCCCGAAAAGCCAAATAAAATGTCAAGCAAAAGCAATAGGTATTAAAATCATGCTGTGTCTTTAAATTTCTGGGATAGAGTGTGGGTTTCTGCTTTAAAAACCTTTTAGTTTCATTTCAGTTGGCCATAGATGGTTTACTTTGAAAAAAAAAAACACTAGAAAGAAATGAGTTAAATATTGAATGTTTTCCATAAAGTAAGAAAACAAAAATAGAGAAGTGTGGTCATATATTATTAAGGACATTTCATTTCTGCAAAATGACTTTACTTTCACCAAAGGATAATATTCTCTTGTCTACTTTCACCTTAGTCTATAAAATAAAATAAATAAAATTCATGCATAACCTTAGGATATTTTTTCAGCATAAGTTAAATTTACTCAGTTATCACATCTGGTGTTGTGGCCTGACTTCAATATTAAAACCATATTGAAAATAAATTCAAAGATGAGAAACACTTTCTTTCCTAGAAGACAGTATTTCAGAGAATATTTTGAGACAGAGCCTGCTCTCATTGATAATGTTTAAATATTCTGATTAAATTAATAATATTAATTATTTTGTGGATCATAGTTCAGTATTCTGTATCCTAAGAATCAATATATTTTGAAACAAAAATGTTATTTTTAAAAAATGTGAACTAAACATCTGCATAAATCATGATTGAATAGTTGATGGGTTTTACTCTACTGCCTGAAAAATAATAGTAAAATAATAAAATAGCAAAAAAA
Source organism: Ictidomys tridecemlineatus (assembly GCF_052094955.1). NCBI lineage: Eukaryota > Metazoa > Chordata > Mammalia > Rodentia > Sciuridae > Ictidomys > Ictidomys tridecemlineatus. The sequence goes on from NC_135478.1 coordinate 221,992,432, forward strand.
AAATAGTAAGGTTTTACTTCAATGCCTGAAACTACCAAATCATGGGCCAAATTAGTGGACCACTGGTGTTAAAGACATTAGCTATCAGATAACCATGAGATTCAGTAAATAAAGATAGTAGCCCCTGTATTTACCCAAGTTCACTTCTGTGAGCGAAATTTTAGGCTGTAACAAAAGGAGCGAAGGGGCTAGGCAAAGCCCAGTCCTGACCCGAATTGAAAAACTGGAGGGTTGAAGCAAGATGGGCAGGGTGACAGAATTCACAGTAGGTGCTTCTGGGTGTGCCAGGGAGGATGCAGAGACTAAACCAAAGATGTGCAATGTCCAGACCTACCAAATGCCCAAAAGAACGCTTCCCTAGGCCAGGAGAGAAACACATTAAAGTGTTATAAATAACACGTCCAACATGGTACCCTTACTAAAAGGCAGAAAAAGAAATCTGGTCCATAGATTGGTTCAAATATGCACCAGGAACTGGCCTCAAAATGGGAAGGAACTGGCTTTAGGCCAAATCCTGCTCTACATGTGCCTGGGAACCCTTCAAACAAAGTCCAGGGGATCAAGTTGTTTCCACCCAGCTTAACTGGATCTCAGAACGAATTTCCAGCACATTTATTGATGAGGGCCACAACCAAGTTAAGATGGTGCCTGGCAGTATGCCAAGAGGAGTGGTTTGTGAAGTAACGCCAGCAAGCCACTAAGATGATGAGGATTCCTTAATGACTGACTGCTGTGTCTAGATGATGTCAATTAAGTTAAGCTGTGTGTAATTAGTTGGGTATATGTACCTCTACAGTCCCGCAGAGAGGTGGCTCCTGCTACCTTGGGTGCCTGCTACTTTGAGTTCTCAGTTCCTGCTGAGTTCACTGGCAAAAAAGTAGTTCCTGCTTCAACCTTCAAGTTGCTTGTCACTTCTCGTTTTTTTTTTGCCTAGCCTACTTGGGCAACCTAGCCTGACTACAGCAATTTATAAATTTATACAAATATTTGGCCCTAAGGAAAGTAAAATTCTTAATGTCTACATCCAATAAATTTATAAGGCACACAAACAAGTAAGAAAATACTCATATGAGGAGAAGATAAATCAGTAGAAAGAGACCAGATTTTGTTTACGACAGAGAAACTAAAAATTGTAGTGACTCCATTCAATAAGCTCAAAAAGCTAAGGTGAGGTATGTGCAAGTTATAAACAGTGACCCAAATAACTCTGTATAAGTGAAAAGTAAAATACATGAGATGAAAAATTGACCAGCTGGTATATTAAAGCATGATCAAACAATTGCAGAAATAAATATTAGTGAACATGAAGACATAGCAACAGAAAGGTCCTGAAATAAAACAGGAAACACAGGGGAAATCTTAAGAAATTAGTGAGATTTGGGACTAATGCAGATGAAATAATATGTATGAGTGGAATTTGCACCCACAAGAAAGAGGCCCAGAAATAACATTTTAAAAAATCATTATTTTCCAAATTTGATGTAATACAAAACCTCCACATCTATGAGTCTGTACAAGACCCCCAAAAAAGAAACATAAACAGCCTTCACCCTAATGCATCAAAAACAAAATACTGAAAGACAATGATTATAAGAAAAACCTTAAAATCAACCAGAGAAAACAAGGGCAAGTTAGGAATAGAGAAAAAAATCAAAGGGTGGAAGCAAATTTCTTGTAATATAAAAAATACTTTATTACAATACTAAAAGAGAAAGCACAACTAATATAGAATTTTATACTCAGCAAAAGCGACTTTAAAAATGAACCCTGAATAAAAACTTTCCATATGTGTAAGAGCTGAAAGATGTTGTCAACACCAGACCACACCACGATAAATTTCAAAGAAGTTTAGGCAGAAGGAAAATGAAATTAGTTAGAAAGATGACTCCGTAAAAACAAACAAGAACAATGAAAATGGTCCTTCAAAGGTAAATAGGTAAGATTTATTCATTACAACCTAAATATCATTTAAAGGCAATTTACTGTTTAGCAATGATAAATATAAAATTAAATTAAAATTTCATATTATAAATTTAAAAAACATAAATTATAGACATTTATCACAGCAAAAATATTCAAAGTATAATGCATCACAATAATAATCTTGAATAAAATAAATATCCCTAAATAGCTGCTGATTCTGTGTGATGCGAATGAGAAGCATAGAATTTCACTGCTTTAAATTCTAGGCCTCAATATTTTATATGAAGTAAATTAATGTAAAATAAATTACAGTATCCAAAATGATGCTGTAAAATCCTTGTCAGAGTTGAGTCCAGAAAGATTTCAAGGTCATATCAAAGTAACTCTCAGAAGGTTCCCTAAAATTCAATTTGGACAAGTACAATAGCCATTCATTCCTAGAGTCCGGGAATTATTAATGCTCATGCCTTTTCCATTCCTTTGTATACACTTTCAACTCTGTCCAAGGGAAGGCATCACAAATATTAGGTGAAACATTCTGACTTCAGGAACAAAATTTTAAAGTATTTTTGACATGGACAAGGATAATGCAGCAAGGACTTTTTTGTTTGTTTTTAATACTGTGGGGTTTGTTTTGAAGATAAAGATGTCACTTTCTTTGGAGTTCCTTTGTTACTGAATATTCAAGAAGGACCAAGATGAGATTCAAAAAAGTCGGAATTGGGATATTTTCCCTTCTTCACCCCTATTTAGTTGCAAACTTAATGGAAAGAGGAGTCAAGATTCCCACTGAGTTTTCAGGTCTATCTTGCAGTCACATAGAAGGAGACATAAATTTTGTCCATGATTGGTGTGAGTTCTTGGCAGTAAGGTCCACTCTGCTTGTGTTCTCAAAAGTTGAGTGTGACACTTAATTCATGGGTAAACAATGGTTTATACCTCTTCCTACATCTTAAACTCTCCTGTATCCTCGGTCCATACTTATTTAGAGAATTCATTTATTTCTTTTTGTCAGAGATGACCACCTTTTAAAATTCTGATTACTAACCAAAAGAGTCAAATTTTATTGTCAATACTATCAACTGTCAAGGAAATAAAGGACAACAGCTTTATTACTTAGTCTTTAATTTATGATTTACTGATCTTCTTCAACAGAATGCCTGCTAAAAATTTTAGTTTTAATGATATTATAACATAGATTTGTCATCTATTATTTAGATTAGGTAGACCAAAGCTACAAGATTTAAATTCATGTAGAGGAATCAAATATATCCAATTGCTTGAAGTAGGACATTAAAGTATAATTTGTTGTAAAGTGCACATGTATAAAAGCAACTTGATAATTTTATGTAAAATACCATAGAACAGAATATGACTGTACATATTTTAAAAACTATTAAAGAATAATATAATGGGATATTCAAGAAGAATAAAAGGATAAAGTTCAACAGGATGTGAGTCCATGGAATGATCATTTTATTAATCAAATGAAATTGTTACAATTTAGGTCAAGATGGCTTTAATAAGCACAGGGTTAATTCACAGAGATTGGATATTTGTTTGCTGTCTTCAGAGATTTATTACCTTTTCATATCTATTTGATGTAAACTGCAGCATCCTAATGTGAGAAAAAAATCTAATTTTCACAAAATGTATTTTTTAAAAAAAAATCATCAGACATGCTGGCAATGAAATGTTTCCACTGAAATACCTAAAATATACAGAAATCTATATTAAAATATAATTTATAATACTATTAAGCCAGAAAGATTATTTACTGTTTGCTGACATGATTTTTTCTGACATTAAAGCACTCTGTACATAAATTTAATATATGGAAATTAAAATTATTGAATTAACATAAAATTATAGATGTCATACAAAATGTGACAAAGTCAGAGTTGCAATAAAATTAATTTGGTTTGTCATTTTGATTTGTGAAATGGTGGGCTTAGAATAAAAGACTAATATTTCTATTTTTTTAGTATTAATATATTATTTTAAATTGAACTCCTTTTTGAAGAACAATACATATAAGATGCACCAATAACAAATTACATTTTTAAAATGATTAGAAAAGTTGGGAGAATTGGTTCTGCAATTATTTAGTATACTGATATTTCAAACCAAAGCATAATAAATGCTAATCATTAGTCACTTACAGAAATCTCAAAATATTCTAATTAACACATCTAAATAGTAATATTATGAATTTATTTAGATTTTTCAGATTGTTTTGATTGTTTTAAAGAACTAAGCATATTGTGCTAGAAACAGTCCATATACTTTATTTTAAGGCATTGCTTAGATTAATTCAACGTATGTTTAACAATTGACTATTTAATTTGAAAATATTATAGAATCCTTAAGGCTATAAAGATTAACAGAGAATATTTTTTTTGCCCCTAATGAATTCATATGACATGGTAGAAATAATATGAATATGTTAAAAAATAGAATATGAAGCATAGATAACTTAACATTAATAAATAATTACAGATAAATATCATAATTTGTATGTTAGGGACAATTTGAATATTTTATATCATTATGTTATCTTTTATGTAAAAAATAAATATGAAGAATTTTAAAGAAAAAGAAAAATAGTATCTATGTTGATACTTAGGCAGCATTTTAGTATCTTTCAGTAACTACTAACAATTTTATTCTGTTCACTAAGAAGTAGAATAAGACTGATATTTTCTAAAAAAATTTTTTATTGTGTATATTTAGGGTAGAAAAATATGATAATGTAAAAATATATTACTATAGAGAAGGAAATGAACATATCCATCACTTAATAATAATTAGGCATAATTAGGCATTTCTTTTTTATTGCCGAATCAGTTAAAATGTACTCATGTAGTATTATGAATCTCAAATACCATGCAATTTATGATGTTGTGTTGTCTTTAAAATGAAAGGAGTTCAGTGTAACTCCTATCCGTGAAATGTCCTTCTCCAGTCCCAGAGACTTAGCAGGAAAGGGGAAAACAAGAGCACGCCCAGGTTGAAGTGTTCAGATAAATTCTATCTTGAAGGACAGTGACTCTGTTTCTCAGGTACATTGCAAATGAGCAGGCTAATGTTATCTATAAGAACTACTTTCTTGCACACACAACTGCCCCTTGGGATGCTGGTTTCACCAGAAACAAAGCAAACAACTTATTCCTTAGCCTAACTTAGGAACTCCGCTCCCTGCAGTAAACAGTGATTTTCAGAGCATCATGGAGAGGGAAATGCTCATGCAGCTGGCCACCCTGGGAAAAAACACCAAGGAGGAATGAAGTTGCTACTTTCTAGTGAAGGACTGCAGGCACTACGTGAAACAGGTGCACCTATGCACCCCATTGCCTCTGGACTTTCTGGTGAAGCAGCTGTCCAGTCCAGCACCACTAGAGTTTCTGTGTAAGCATTTCTCAATGAACTTTATATCTCACATCTCCTGTCCTAATGCCCTCTTGGGTCTCCCAGCAACCCCATACCACTGCCCTAGAACAACTTGGCTGTGGATGTTACAGTCTATGGTCTTGATGTTGTACATTAGATCTCGGGACTTGTTTACCCTCTCTTTATTCCTCACTTTGGTAAACAACATTTTGTTATCTAGATCTGTTTATTTTATTTTTTTCAATTTGAGTTTTATGTTTTCACATAATTGCAAAAATTCGATATTTTCCTTTTTCTGTCTGCCTCATTTCACTTAGCAGATGGTACACCAGGCTCATCCACATTGTGATCAATGACCATACCAAGGGGGTTTCAGTGCTGAACAATAGTACATTATGTAAATGTAACTACAGTTTTCTTTATCTACTCATCTATTGTTGAACTTAGATTGTCCATGTGTTTTGGCTATTGTGAATAATGCTGCAGAGAACATGGAAATGCAGATATTTTTATAGGGTTGTGAAATCATTTTTTAGGTATATGCCCAGAATAGGGATTGCTAGTTTCTATGGTTAATTTCTTTAAAAACTTCCATACCATCTTCCATAATATTGCTGCCAATTACTGCCTATGAGTTCCCTTTCCTGCACACCCCTAACAATTTTGATTGACTGATAACATTTGACACTAAAGGTCCAAACAGATGTGAAGTGGATTAGGGTTTTTGACTTGAATTTCCCTCATGATTAATGGAGACACCCTTATCAAACATCCATTGGCAATTTTTGTATCATCTTTGGGAAAATGTCTCTTTATTTGCCCAGTTCTTAACTGGGTTACCTGTTTTTCTACTACTGAGTGGTATTTGCTCTTGAGAGATTGTGGCTCTTATTCTTTTACTAACTATGTGGTTTTCAAATATATTTTTCACTATGTAGACTGCCATCCTATTTTATTATATCCTTGGCTATACAGATGATTTTTAGTTTGATGTAATCATATTAATTTTTATTTACTTTTTGGCCCAGTCTTTTGGTGTGATATCCAAATTGTTGCCAAAGTCAGCATCCAGGAGATTTTCCACTATGTTCATTCAGAGGTTTTCTAGTTTGGGGTCCTACATTTAGTCATTTTATCCATCTTGAGCTGTTTTTGCATATGTAAGATAAGGTTCCAATTTCATTCTTTTGCATGTGAAAACCCATTTTTCCCAGCATCAGTTGTTGAAGAGACTTCCCACACTGTGGCTCTCTTGGTGCTCGGTTCAAAAAGAACTTAACATTTTGAATTAGGATTTATTTCTTATTCTGTAGTCTATTATTTCTATTGGCCTGTGTATTTCTTTTTATACAAGTTTCATGCAATTTTGACTTAAATATATCTTCAATGTAACTTTAAGTCAGGAATTATAATGCCTCAGGATTATTTTGGCTACTCAGAATCTCTCCTATTTTTATATGAATTTTAGAATGTTTTTCCACCTCTGAAGAAAATGTCATTGGGATTTTGGCAGGGTTGCTTTAAAAGTGTATATCAATTTAGATGGCATAATTATTTGAGGAAAATTAATTCTTTAAACCCATGAGTGTGGAATATCTGTCTGTTTATATGGATTTTTGAAAAATTTTTTTCAGTTAGGTCATTATATGTGTACAAAAATGCTAGAAATAATTAAATATTAGTCCATATATGTGTGTATGCATGTGTGTGTGTATGTGTGTGTGCATGCATGTGTGTATGGTGTGTAAACTTTGGGACTTTTTACACATAAAAGATATCATCTTCATATGAAAAATATTTTTCCTTTCTGATATGGATACTTTTTTTATACCTGGTTTCAAATTCATTGTTATTTCTATTTAAATTTGTGTACACAGGAATGATACAGACACTCATTTTTGTTGTCCCAAGTTGGGGGGGAGATGCTGCTTCAGCTAGTGGGGAGGGTCTAGAGATGGTGCCAACATCTTCAAATGCACGAGACAGTACCTCACCACGGAGGACAATCTGAACCAAAATGTTGCTGGAGCTGCAGTTAAGAACCCTGGCAGAGGGTGTGAGTGATAGCCTTTGACCTGAGTGAGCCTCAGGATTTATTTTTTTAATACAGATACTTATTTATACATGACAGTAGAATGCATTTTGACACCTTGTACACAAATGGACCACAACTTCTCTTTTCTCTGGGTGTACATGATGCACAGTCACACTGGTCGTGTTACCATACATGTATTATACAGGGTAATAATGTCTGTCTCATTGCAGTGTCCTTCCCACCCCACACCCCTCCCCTGCTGTCACTCCCCTCTGCCCAATCCAAAGTTCCTCCATTCTTTCCTAGTCCCTTCCCATTATGGATCAGCATCTGCTTATCAGAGAAAACATTTGGCCTTTGGTCTCTTGGGTTTGGCTTATTTCACTTAGCATGATATTCTCCAGCTTCATTCCTTTACCTGCCCATGGCATAATTTCATTCTTATTAAAGGATGAGTAATATTCCACTGTGTATACTGACCACATTTTCTGTATCCATTCGTCTGTTGAAGGGCATCTAGTTTAGTTCCATAATTTAGCTACTGTGAATTGAGCTGATATGAACATTGATGAGACTGTGTCACTGTAGTTGGCTGATTTTTTAAGTCCTTTGGGGATAAGCTGAGGAATGGGATAACTGGGTCAAATGGTGGCTTCCTTCCAAGTTTTCTGAGGAATCTCCATGCTGCTTTCCAGAGTGCTTGTACCAATTTGCAGTCCCACCAGCAGTATATGAGTGTACCTTTTCCTCAAATCCTCGCCAACACTTATTATTGCTTGTATTCTTGATAACTGCCATTCTGACTGGAGTGAGATGAAATCTTAGCAAAGCTTTTATTTGCATCTCTCTAATTGCTAGAGATGATGTACATTTTTTTTGTATGTTTGTTGATTGATTGTATTTCTTCTTCCGTGAAGTGTCTGTTCATTTCCTTTGCCCATTTATTGATTGGGTTATTTGTGGGTTTTTTTTTTTTTTGGTGCTATTTTTTTTTGAGAGAGAGATAGAGAGAGAGAGAGAGAGAGAGAGAGAGAGAGAGAGAGAGAGAGAGAGAGAATTTTTTTAATATTTATTTTTTAGATTTCAGCAGACACAACATCTTTGTATGTGGTGCTGAGGATCGAACCCGGCAGCACGCATGCCAGGTGAGTGTGCTACCGCTTGAGCCACATCCCCAGCCCTTGGTGCTAAATTTTTTGAGTTCTTTATATATCCTGAAGATTAGTGCTCCATCTGAGGTGCATGTGTCAAAGATTTTCTCCCATTCTGTAGGCTTATTGACTGTTTCCTTTGCTTAGAAGAAGCTTTTTAGTTTGAATAATATGGGTAAATTTTATTTATATATTTTTTATTATCTGATTGCTCTTGTTAGTACCTCTAGCACAATGTTAATTAGACAAGAGTGTGTACCTTGGCTTTGCACTGATCTTCAGTGGAAAAGATTTCACTTTTGTACATTGATTATAATTTTAACTATGGGGTTTTCATAAGTGGTTGTCATAAATGCAGAAACATACCCTCTGTTTCTAAACTTTTGATTTCTCTCTCTCTCTCTCTCTCTCTCTCTCTCTCTCTCTCTCTGTGGGGGGGGTGGGTGTGTGTGTGGGTGTGTGCGTGTGTTTCTCCTAGAAAAGGTATTGGATGTGGTTAAATGATTTTTCCACATTAGTTGAGACTATTAGGTATTTTTGTTTTGTTTTGTTTTATTTGTTCTGTTTTTTTATATTTTGGTACTAGGTATTGAACCTAAGTTTCTCTAAAACTGAGGTACATCCCCAAGCCTTTTTTTAAATTTTAATTTTAAATAGGGTCTCGCTAAATTACTAGGGCCACATTAAATTGGTGAGAGTGACTTTGAACTTGCAATTCTCTTGTCTCCTGAGTTGCTGGGAATACAGGTGTACACCACAACACTGACCAAAAAAGTATTTTTTATCATACAACTGTTAATAGGATATTTTCCTTGTATGCATGGGATAAATCCCACATTACCATGATATGTAGTAATCTTTTTGATGTGTTGTTGGGTTCAATTTACTATAATTTTATTCAAAATTTTTACATGAATTTTCTTCAGAGAGATGGGATTATAGTTTTCTTCACTCGCCGTGTTTTTGTCTAACTTAAGAATGAAAGTGATTCCTCATAAAATGTGTTAGAAGTATGAGCTCTAGCTATATAATTGGAAGAGTCTGAGATGTATTGGTATTAATCATTTTTGGTGTATTTAATTTAATTCAACTCTGAAATCATACATGTGGTCCTAGGTTTCTATTCCTGGGAAGGTTTTTTTAAAATTAGTTTCTCAATCTCTTTATTTGTTATTGGTTTGTTTGGATTAGTTTTTCCTTATGAAATATTGGTAGATTGTATTTTTTTTAGAAATTCATTCATGTCCTATAGATGATCCAAAGTTTTGGTACATAGTTGTGCATAATATGTTTGTTTATAAATTGTCTATTTTAATTTTCTTACTTTAATTTTCAGTTTTATTTATTTATTTTCTTCTTTATTTTGTTTCTCATTAGACTATCTAAAGTCTTATCCATTTTTTTCTTTATTCAAAAAAATAACTTTTAGTTTATTGGTTCTTCCTGATTTTTTTTTCTTCTCTCTACTTTATTTATTCATGTTCATGTTTTGATTTTTAAAACTTTCTTCCAGTTTTTGAATATATCATGTCCTGCTCTCCTGGGATGTAATTTCTGCTAAGAAATTCTCTCCTACTCTACTAGACAGCTCTTCATATGTTACCTAACAGTTTTCCCTTACTTCTTTTAAAGTTCTCTCTGTTTTTAACTTTTGAAATTTTGATTGTGTGTGCCCAAGAGAGGAATTCTTTCAGTGGTAGCATTTGAGGCCTTTTGAACTTCCCAGATCGGGATCTTTACATTTCTGTCAATACTTGGAATGTTTAGATTAATTTTTTATTAAATTAGCTTTCTGTCACTTTTTCTTTCTCTTCTTCTTTTGGAATTCTTATAAGGCAAATATCATCTATTTAATAATATCTTATAAGTCCCATAGGTGTTCTCTATTTTGTAAATCTTTTCCACCTTTGACTAACTTATTTTTGAATGTTCTACTCTCATCATCTAATTACTACCCAATCCCTACTTCCTCATACCATCACATATGGGGGAAGAATTTTAATATAAAAATGTTGGGTGGATACAAACATTATCCCCAGCCCTATTTTGTATTTTATTTAGAGACAGGGTCTCACTGATTTGCATAGTACCTCACTTTTGCTGAGGATGGCTTTGAACTCTCAATCCTCCTGCCTCAGCCATCCAAGCCACCGGGATTACAGGTGTGCACCACCATTCCTGGTGAAATATTTATTCTTAATCAAACACTGCCTTAATGGTTTATTTTAAAGTAATTACTACGTGAGCTATCATCTTTGCATGACATAAACATCAGTCATTTTAAGTGCAGAAAACAAGGGTTATCTTGTATATTTATAGTTTTTGAAGTCACTAGTACAATTTTAGAACATTATATCAATCACACTGAAGAGACCTCATTGCCTGTTCAGGTTTTACCTTGGTATCCTTAAATTTCTTCAAGTAAAGTATATGAGAGGGAAATTTTTAAGACATATATTTGGAAATGTTTATGAAAATGTATAGCTGATTTTTAAGATTCTGTAATTCATAATTGGCAAAAAATTACTAGCAGAAGTGCTAAAACACTTAAAATAATTTATGATCATTTTAAATTTTGAACACATGAGGTCTTATATGCAAATTTCAGTAATATTTATTTCTCTTTAGCAATCTGAAGAAATAGTTTAATGGAGTCGGTTCACATTCTGACTAAATATGACTTGGTATTTACCAGTTGAACACAACTAGTTAGGCCCATTTTACTCAAAATATGTTAAATAATTTGTCTTAATAAAATATTTTATGCTTAAAGAAGTGATTAGGATTCAAAAGCAATATATGATTTTAATAAATTTGAAATCAATTATAATGGATATGGACAGGCAAATCATTATCACTCAAAAAAGCCATCTATAACAACCAGCAAATGTAAGGTAGGGGTTCATTTTTCCCTTTTTTCAATATCAAAAATAAATACTATGAATAAGTTCTATATTTTCTTAGTATCTAATCTACAGTTATGAGAAATGACACACAATAATACTCTTTAGGAATCTGCAGTATTTTAATCTCATGTATATCATCATTTTTTTTCCTTTGATGGATATTTCAAAAGAATCCTAAATGAAGTTTGAATCAGCATTCAAATTCCATCATTCATTAATGTTTTGATGAGCTGATTGGGGCATCTTTGCTAATGAAGTTTCCTTCATATTTTAGTTTTACTTTATGATTTTCTAATAGTTCATTTATGTGGGTTGAACAACACGAGTACATTCTTCCTCATAGTATTTGCCTTGAAATATTACCCTCTGGGATACGTTGACAGGAACAATTTCCAAAGCCAAGCAAATTTGGGAAAATGTACCTTTTTAGAGCTATTTGTTATACACCTACATATTAAAATTTTCTCTGAATGATTGTAATAAGGAAACCTGTATCTTTTGTTTTTGTTTCTTACCTTAATTTCCCAAAGCTATCTGCTCACATATGTAAAAGAATAAAAAGCTATTAGAATGTATCAACATCCCAAAGGGTAGTGTTTCGTGAAGCATGTTTTGGAAAGCATCAATTTAGGGCAGGAATCCTTTACTGAGTGGGTTGTTTTGTTTGCTTTAGTTTTAATGGGTCTATTTCTAGATTCTCTCTTTTGGATATTCTTCCATCTTTTCATTCATTCTACACTGTCTCATTTACTGAAAGTTTATAGAAAACATGAGTATAAAATAGTGTTAGTCTTATATTTTTGCTCACTTTATAAAATATATATTTGATACACATTTCATGTTCAGGTAAATTTACTTTAATTTATTTTATTGGTATATAATTTTGTTAATACATATGGGATATGATATTGTAATTTGATATAGGTATGCAAAGTATAATGATCTAATCATGTAATTAACATTTCCATCTCTTAAATGATAATGTTTCTATGTGTTGGGAACCCTGAAACTCTTCTCCAGGTATTTTTACATGTATAATTATCTGTTGTAGACTGTGGTTTCCCCACTGTGCCATACAATGTCCCTTCTTACTGTGTTTAGATGCCCGTTATCTTTCCTCTCACTATTCTATTTCACCTCTCTTTTCTATCCTTTGGTGAGCTGGCCACTATTCCATTTATTCTCTTTCTATGAGATATTTTTCTACAAATGTCTTTCTGTGTTTCACTCATTTCATTTAACATAATATTCTTCAGTTCCCCCTATTTTGCACAAATGACATTTCATTTTTTATTCATGAATATTACATTGTGTACATGGAATAAAAATGTGCAAAAATTTATAAACATAATTCAAAATCATGTTTGTATAAACTTAATTTATAATAAAAATTTGTATACATCATTTTCCTAAATCAATCTATACATTCTATGTTATCACAATCAAAATCTCAGGAGTAGGGGATCCAAGATGGCAGGCTAGAGGGAGGCTGCATTCTGTTTTGCTCTGTGACCTTGGATTTCAGTAGTGGCAATACTGTTTCTCTGTGAATTATTAGAGGACCCCCAGCAGCTGCTCCCTCTCAGGTCTCTAGGCCTCAGTGTCAGTGAAGAACTCTCAGCCACTCACCATGGAGGACCTCCAGTCACCACTCCTGTGTGGAACCTCTTCTACCAGTGTGGGGCTCCCCTAGTTGCCTCCATCTTGGGACACTGCAACCAATGCCAAAGTCCCCTACATGTGATGGGGGACACAGGACAGGGACTGGAGTCAGCTGCAGCCATAGCACTGCATACCACAGAGCTGCATCTCTGAACATGCCACCAAACGCTACCACCTGGCCTGACCCAGCTTGATACCCCATCTCTGAAAGCAGTCACCTCCATCTTGGGACACTTTTTCACCATCTTTAGTTGGTAGCCTCCAGCTTGGGACACTGTCTAGGGACTAGGAGAAATATCAATGTACATATAGTTCCCAACTCCCCCCAGTTTGCCCCAGCCACTAAACCAGCCCAGTACTTGTGGCTATGTGGTCCATCTGTAGGTCACAATGCCTGGCCCTGAATGCCCAATACAAAAGAGCCCTCTACAGCAGGTGTGCAGCCCCTCAGCGCAGCCCACAAGAGGAAGGCATAGAGTTACAAACCAAAGAAATGAACACTCTATTTATTTAAATAATACCAGAAAAATTTCCAAACATGAAAAATGAATTGGAAAACAAAATACAAGAGGCTTACAGGAAACCTAATGTACAAAATCACAACAGGCCTTCACCAAGGCACATTATAATGAAAATGCCTAGCATACAGAATAAGGAGAGAATTTTACAAGCAACAAGATAAAGGAATCAAATTACATATAGAGGGGAAATCGATTAGGATATCTGCAGGTTTTTCAACCCAGATTATGAAAGACAGAAGATCTCAGAAGAACATATACTAAGCTCTAAAAGAAAATGGATTCAAAACAAGAATCTTATATCCAGAAAAATTAAGCTTTAGATTTGATGATGAAATAAAAACCTTCCATGATAAACAAAAGATAAAAGAATTTACAACTAGAAAGCCTGCACTACAGAACATCCTTAACAAAACATTCCATGAGGAAAAAAATGAAAAACAACAATGAAAATCAGCAAAGGAGAGGTATTACACTAAAGGAAAAACCAATCAAAGGAGAAACCAAGTCAAGTTAAATTACCAAAAATAAATAAACAAAAATGACCAGGAATACAAATCATGTCTCAATAATGACCCTGAATAGTAATGACCTAAATGCACCAATTAAAAAAATAAAAAGACCCAACAATATGCTGCCTCTGTACAGGGCTTTTTGTCTTGGATTGTGCATTCCCTTAGTATTTTGTTATACTTTGTTTTGAATTTAAGCCCATGATTATATATCTTCTATTACCTAAATTCATATATTGCCTTTTAAACTAAACTGTGATCTTCTTTATGGAAAACCCACTATTTTCCTCTCCTGCTATAGCTTGAGTGTCTCCCAGAATCACATGTGATGTAGAGTTTTTCCAGGTGGTGGTACTACTGGATGCTTTTATGCTGTTATTGCTGTTGTTCTTATGCATGAGAGGAGAACGTATTTTGACATATTGTACATACATGGAGTATAACTATTAGGATCCCATCCTTGTGGTTGCACATGATGTGAAGTTACCCTGGTCATGTATTCAAATACAAGACTAGTGAAACTATGTCCAATTAATCCCACTGTCCTTATTCCTCTCCCCATTTCTTCCCTTATGTTTCCTTTGTCTAATCCAATGGACTTCCATTATTCCCCTCTTCACCCTCCCTTCTTGTGGGTTAGCATCCACATATCATTGGTTTATTGTAATTAGCATGATTTTCTCCAGTTCCATCCATTTACAGGCAAATGCTATACTTTCATTCTTCTTTATGGCTGAATAATATTCCATTATGTATATATATACCACTTTTCTTTATCCATTCATCTATTAAAGGACACCTACATGGGTTCCATAGCTTGGCTACTGTGAATTGAGCTGCTACATTGATGTGGCTGTTTTACTGTGGTATTCTGATTTTAAGTCCTTTGGGCATAGACTGAGGATTGGGATAACCAAATCAAATGGTGATTCCATTCCAAGTTTTCAAAGGAATCTACAAAATGCTTTCCATATTGGTTGCACCAATTTGCAATCCCACCAGCAATGTATGAGAGTATCTTTCTTCCCACATACTCACTGACATTTATTGTTACTTGTATTATTTTTAAAGATTTTTTATTTGTTCTACTTAGTTGTACATAACAGCAGAATGCATTTCAATTCATCATGAACAAAATGGAGTGCAAAATTCCAATAATCTGGTTGTAGAGCTGCACCATTTGTGCAATCACACGTGTACCTAGGTAATGATGACCATCTCATTCCACCATCTTTCCTATCATCATAACTCCTCCCTCCCCTCTCCTTTTCCCAATTCAAAGATCCCATGCCTCCCCCATCATACATCAGCATCCACTAATCAGAGAAAAAAATTGACCTTTAGATTTTGGGGATAGGTTTACTTCACTTAGCATAATATTCTCCAGCTCCATCCATTTATCTGCAAATGCTACAATTTATTCTCTTTTAATGCTGAGTAATATTCTATTGTGTGTGTGTGTGTTGTGTGTGTGTGTGTGTGTGTGTGTGTGTGTGTGTATATATATATATATATATATATATATATATATATATATATATATCCTTTATAATTGCCATTCTGATTGGACTAAAATGGAATCTCGGTGTAGTTTTAATTTGATTTCTCTAATTGCTAGAGAAATTAACATATTTTGATATATTTATTGACCATTAATATTTCTATTTCTGTGAAGTGTCCATTCAGTTCTTTTGCCCACTTATTGACTAGATTATTTGTTTTTAGGTATTGAGTTCTTTATATTATATGGAGATTAATGTCCTTTCTGAGTTGCATGTGTTAAAGATTTTATCCCATTCTGTAGGCTCTCTCTTCACATTCTTAATTTTTTGCTTTGCTGTGAAGTAGGTTTTTAGTTTGATACAATTTCATTTATTGATTATTGATTATCCTTCTTGCACTTTAGGAGCCTTGTTGGGAAAGTCCACTCCTAAGCTGACATGATATAGGGCTGAGCCTAATTTTGCTTCTGGCAAATGCAGAGTGTCAGATCTAATGCCTATGTCCTTGATGGACTTTGAGTTAAATTTTGTGCAGGGTGAGAGATAGGGGTTCAATTTCATTGTACTACACATAGATTTCCATTTTTCCCAGCACTTTTTGTTGAAGAGGTTATCTTTTACCCAATGTATGTTTGTGACATCTTTGCCTAGTATGAGGTAAATGTGGGTATGCTTTTGTCTTTTATTTGTATTCCATTGGTCCTCACATCTATTTTTGTGCCAATGCCATGTTGGTTTTGTTACTGTAGCTCTGTAGTATAATTTAAGGCCTGGCATTGTGAGGTCTTCTGCTTTACTAAAAAGATTGCTTTTACTATTCTGAATCTATTACTTTTCCAAAAGAATTTCATGATTGCTTTTTCTATTTTTATAAAGAACATCATTGGGATTTTAATAGGAATTACATTAAATCTGTATAGGGCTTTTGGTAGTTATGGTCATTTTGACAGAATTAATTCTGCCTATATAAGAACGTTGGAGATTTTCATTTTCTGACATCTTCAATTTCTTTCTTTAGTGTTTTACTACAAGAACCTTTAAGAGGTGGGATGTAATGGAAGTTAGGTCATGAGGGTTTGCCTTGCAGGGAATATTGGGATTTCAGTCCCCATGAAGTGAATATGACACATCCACCACCTTACCTGCTCTAATATAATGTACTTCAACAGTCCTAAAAATGATAGGACCAAGTGACTATGAATTCCAATACCTAAAACAGTGAACTCAAATGAATCTTTTCCTCTGTTAAGTTGATTATCTCAGGTATTCTGTCACAGTGTTAGAAAGCTAACAGTTACTGTATGCATACTGCCCACTTCTTAGTGTTTGACATTTAATGATTTGCATATGCTTAATGAATAGAATCTCACTAAATTTATTGTGTTCTTTGAGGGGCTATAAATATAAAGGTGAAATGTACTGAAACACCAAGCAGGTGGTAGACAGGTATCTCCTTATGTTATATGTCATACTTTTCTTTTTTGTTGTTGCTCTATCATTACTGTTTTCCCTCAAAGTTCCAGATGTAATACTTCAATACCCATATGTGTTAATTTGAAAGTTACATGTTATGTTAGGTGAAAAATGATTACATATGAAAAGATTTTGCTAAGGAACTGGAGCTCAGAAACACAGCAACATTCAGAAGCAGAAAGTATTACTGGGAACAGAAATCACCGTGTATATCATGATATTGTGCTTATGGGAAATGAATATTGAATTCTACTTCGCATAAAAAGTTCCATTATGGGTGGTGAATGCTTCCTACGTTTTTATGGTTACTGGGTTTCAATTTTGAGAGCAAAGTACTCTTTTATATTGGAAATACCTCTTTATTATATTTTTACTTTCATATATAAAGCTGCATTCCTATTGTTCTTGGATTGACCTGAATGCAGGGAAATGTTCCAGGAATATATGACTTTGAGTCAGTTGGTATTAATTCTGATTGATAATTAGATATGTAAATACCTTTAACATAATATCTTATTGCAAATCTAAAAAACCTTCTCCTAAATATTTATTTCACCAAAGGAAAAAATAAAGAAAAGGTGCTATGGGTATCTTATCCAATTATTTGCATATCCTTTGGGTCAATGCAAGAAGGCATGTAAAGATCTGAATTTTTTTATACTTAACTTTACCTTATGTTAATGAAAATATTGAAAAAAACAGAAGATAAATTAAAATCTGTTCTTGGTTTGACAATTTCTGAGCTGTATAACTGGTTTCTAATGTGTACTACAATTTAAATCTTAATAACCCAGCTTTTCAAAAGTGTACTCTAACACTATTAGAATTGAATTCTTTGGAATAAGAGATGTTCTGTTTAAAAGAGGCGAAGTGGCTACTGAAGAAAAGCCATGTTTTTGCTATTAGGAAGTCAGAAGATGAAGTGATAATGGACAGGACTGGGAAGGAGCTTGAAATTATTGAGCTTGAAATAGAAATCATGAAAATACTTGGAAAAGGCCAATTGCACGGGCTAATGTGCACCCCCTAATAAGTAGCAAAGGTAAAACTCAGACATCATGTTTGTACCTATGGACTAGAGCAACTATTTTTAGTAGAAGTGTCATGTTTTTAGTCCCCAAACCTCAGCAAACTCTTTCAAGGGACAGTTGTGCTCTCAATAGTCATTAAAAAATGTTTTCTCTCTCCAAATCAGAGAGAGCAAACATATTTGGGCTTCAGAGGAGAACACCAAGAGTAAAATGGTCATATCCACTGTTGTGTCCCTATTGTGAATCACCCCTCATTAGGGGATAGCCACCAGCAAGATCAGAAGGAGGGTAATGAAGTTCATGGTAAGTCTACAGACTTGTCCATGGACACACAGAAGGGGCTCACTTTGGTTTAATGACAGACCCAAGGTCACAGGTTGGCAACAAGCCTCCATGCTCTTATGACTTTTGTATATAGAAGAGACCTGGCTTCACATATATAAAAATCTATTTACAGGTTTATATATAAACCTACCTTCCATAATTTCAAAGACCTAAAGCAATCTATATCTATATCACGAAGACACTTGGAGAAGACTAATTGTGTGGTCTGCAAGTATCACCATAATATAGATCTTTGAAATAATAGAAGTGCCCTAGAGAGGTCAAGTAGTTTGCCCAGCATCAATACAGCTACTGACTGAAGGAACCAAGGTTTGAAATGACTGACTTTTGTTCTGCTCTCAGTTACTATAGACCAGTACAGTTGGTATTATGTGGGCACATGAGTCTCTTGTGTTTTATAATAGCCTACTTTCCAGGATCTTGAATTTCATTCCAATTCAGTTCACTTTTCTTCTTTTCATGTAGTCCTACTTTGGTGGCTTTGATATCATTGAGGATAAAGCCTCCAAATATTTCATCTTTAAAACCCTGCAATTAAGCAGAATAATTAAAGACATTTTAATCCTTAAGTACATGGTTCAATCATTGAATCTGGAATAGAATATTTCTTATTGAAGTTAAAATTCAGTGAGTGTTTTTGAAGTATTATGAAGTAGACTATATTTTTTTTTATTCAAGAGAAAAAACAGATATTCACATTATTACAAAACTATTTGTACTGAAGAATAAACACAGAGATGCTTTAGCTTACACAGTATTATTACTCTTTACTTTAAATCAGGGAGTAAACAGACCCTGTGTTTACAAACCTCCCAAAGGTTCAGTATTATCCCATATTCTGCTGTCAACTGATTGATAGTGAAGAGTCTTGGGGAGGATGTATCGTCACCAGTGTGATTGCCATAATGTGTTAGTAATGTCTGCAGAACACGTGAAGGCTTTTTAAACATTCATCTGCATAAATGCTGTCCTGTCACTACTTTAACCAAGAGAAAAATAAACGTAGAATATCTCTTCCTGGATGGTTTGTATAAAATATACATGTTTAAATAATGAAAAGTGCATTTAAGATACAATTTTACTTAATATCTATTTTACTTAATAGCTATTAACTCCAATAGTCTCTAGCAGAACATGAAGATACTTTGCATCAGATATTTGCTCAGACCAAAATGTGGAACACCCTAATTATAAATTAAGCTGAGAAAGCAGGATTATCCAGAAAGAAAACAAACTATAAAACACAATTAAAGCAAGATCACACTTTTCCATTATACCTATGCAAAAATAAAATTTTGCGTAAAAGCTAATGGTAGTGGTAATTTGTGTGTAGTGTGTTGAGTAATCTTGATGGATAAGGTCATTAAAATCAATCAAAAGCATATATATATATATATATATATATATATATAATGTACAGAATTCCAGTTTTAATAATTTTAATCATTTGTCCATATTAATAAAATTGCTGACATGGTCTTTAAAGTACTATTCTAAAGCAGCTAATTGATGTGCTCAGAAACTCACAGAAATTATAAGAAAAAATATTATGTAAAAATCATGACAATTCAAAGTCACAAAAGAAACTGACGAATTGAGTAAAAACAGTATCAAATATGTAATACAGATGATGATAAAGTGAAGTAACATCAAATAAAGGGCCTAATGTTGACAAAAGGAAATAATAGTTCAGAATCAATAGTTAAATGAAGAAGGTAAACACATGTTCAGTTGAAGAATATTATTTTTTCTAGTTTGGCTGAACAAAAGAATCAATTTCCACAGTGATTAGATAGATACTTCACCAAATATAAGCTTCATTAGCTTGACTATTCATAGAGAATTTTGAGTAAAATCAGTTTCCTTGCACAAAATATTACACAGTTAAAGTTCACAGTTTATAACTGCCTCCAAATAAAATTACTCTAAATATTCACATATTTAAATATTAAAAGTAAAGAGAAGGGAAAGCATGCACCATAATGATAAACAAAAGAAGGCTGGTGTTCCTATATTAGTTTTAGACAAAAATAAATTTGGAAAAAATATTAATGTCAGGAATAAGGAGGGCATAAAGTAATAATAAAAAGACTCATTCTCCAAGAAAATATAATAATCTTAAAGTTCTATGTGCCTGGTAAGAAATAATCCAAATGCAGGAATAAAACCAAGAAGAACTGAAATAACACATGGACAAACCCATAATATAATTGCATAATTTAGCACCTCTCTTTTAATAATTGATAGATCAAGCTGAGAGAGAATGAGTAAAGACATAATTGACCTGAAAAGCACTATTAATCAACTTGATCTAATTGACATTTAGAGAACATTCTACCCAGTCGTAGCAGAATACAAACCTTAGCTAATTTAAAACAGCAAAAATCCTACAAAGTACATTACATGACCACAGTGGAATTAATGATTAATAATTGTTTAAAATAGAAAGCAATAGACCCAGGTGATTTTACCTGTGAATTCTATCAAACATTTAAGGAAAAAGTGATGCCAATCCTGCCAAATTTCATTAAAAAAAGAGAAACACAGGAAATACTTCCTAACTTACTTTTTAAGGTTGGCATTTTCTGAATAACAGAACCAGATAAAGATATTACAAAAAAAAATAAATATTACTAGTGCTCACCAACAGAAATAGAAAATTCCTCAGTCAAGTATCAGCAAGTGGAACCCAACAGCATATAAAAATGAATGTCGCAAGACTTATTTCAGATGTGTAGGACTTGTTTAATATTCCAAAGTCAAATTAATCTGATACTACAAGCTGATAAGAAAATTCATAAGATCAGATCAATTCCAGCACAGTAAACACTTCCAGGATTCATTCATGTAAAACTCTCAAAGGGGAAAGGAAAATTCTTCAACTTGATAAAGGATATCCATAAAAAACAACAGGCATATCTAATAGGTTCTTTGAAGCATATTTTCTTAAAGTACACATCTTCACGGCATTTCCTTCTGTATCAGGTTGTGTTTTTTTTTGTTTGTTTGTTTGTTTTTGTTTTTGTTTTGTTTTTAATCAAAGAAGAAAAACCTTTGGGATATCGCTAACTACGCATTTGTCACAGGGATGGGATCTAACACTATGGCCAGATAAGGTCAAGCTGTCCTGGTAAGACTGTTGACTAGTGACCTGCACTAGTGCATGAAGTGCCCTAGGCAGACAGTCTTCAAGCAAGAAAAATGCATGTGAGGAGGAGCAAGGTCAGGGTTAAGGCCACCTGAATCTCATAAGGACAGACTGAAGGCCCCCGTGTTTCTACTGCTTCTGACTTTGATGACCTGGATGATCAGCAGCAAGACCCGACATCCTGCATCGCCCCTGTCCAGGAGCCAGAGAGGAGGAAGGAGGATCCCAGGAAAGGTGCTGCCTCTCAATCCTGCAATGAAGTGTCAAGGGGGGAATTTGGAAAGTCACTGCGAACCTGCCCCAACCCTGCAAGCGTTAAAAAAATTAAAAAAAATAAATCAATCAATCAAAATGACAGATGCTTTTCTTTCACACTCCAAATTTTACATAAAAATATCTGAGTGGCCTGTCCTAACCAGAAACAGAGGAGAGGGAATCCTGGGCAATGGGATTCATCCCACCCACGCATACAACCCTGACACCACTGCAGCACCCACTCGGGGAGGCTGGTCTTCTCAGACTGTTTTCTACCTGGAAGTATACTTTCTGAACATACAAACAAAGACATAAGTATTAGATGTAGCTCACTTCTAAATTTAGTTTCAAATTTTAAAAAAATGGATTTTAAGAAAGTGCTTGGATATTGTTTCAAATAACTTCAAGTCAAATTTTTACTTGGTCATGATTCATCTTGACTCTTTGCTTGTTTTTGACTGAAAAGCACTATGGTGCCACAGTGTTGGAGTTCATGTACATCATACATGTGGGTGTTACCGATGCAAAGAAAGTATGAATTTGTACATGTTAGAATGTCACATCACTTTTCCTTCCAAAGTCCTACAGATATTACTTGTTTGTCCTTTGGAATGTCACATGAAGAAATCTGAAATCTTTATTATTAGCTAATCTCATTATTCTGTATGGATCTTTGTAAAGTGCTCAGTTTATCCTAATAATTTGATTTTCCTCCTGATTTCCCCTATGTTGGAATGACTGTTTTGATCAGATTTCAGGGAAATTTCTTATGTTAAATTTTAAAAATATGTCTCCCTTTGCATTCATCCTTTTGCCATTTTATCTCAGCCTTTTTTATCCTTTGTCCACGCTTGTTTCTAAAGAAGCCATCTTCCTGCTTTCTTTTTTTTAAAGACATTAGTTTTTTTCAGATATCTTTTTTGATTCGTTGTAGGTGGGTTCAAGATGGATGTTGCTTTTCTGGGATTCTGCATTAATTCTACGAATATTTATTGAACGTAATTATTTGACAGATAATTCTTTCAGGAGCTGAGAATACAATGGCAGATAATTTCCTGTCCTTTTTTTTATACTTGTCTTTGGCCACAACTTGGCTCTTTCTCTTTCCTACTTCTTTAAGTGAGATATGTTTAATCCTAATAAGTGCTTGTCTATGTGATCATTTTGTACCTACTTAATGTGATGGTCAAGTCTGCTTCTGAAATGTAATATTAATTTCATATTGAAGTGTGAAGTAGCAGTCCAAACAGACATTATTTGGAGTACCTCTAGGCAACTACAGGCTTCCTTCCTTCCTGTACTGATTCCTGCCTTTGCTTCTCCTTGTCAAAGTTAATTCTGAATACATTGTGTGTCATTTTACTTTTAAGATAATTGCCTAAGCGCTAAGACACTTCATTGATTCATTTTGATATTTTCTGTCCCTTTCTAAAGGTACAAACTTTGAGGTTCTATAGGGCCAGAGAACATAATCCACGTGCCCCATATTTGCCTACTCATCCTTAGATGGGTCCTGTAGGGGCATGTCCAGTTTTCTTACTGACAATTGAAATTGTCAGCTAGTTTTCTGTCGTCCCTTTTCTGTCATTACTGACAGGAACACTTCCATTAGTAAGTGAAGGTGTATGTGGTCATCATAATTATGACTAATTTAAAAGCCAATATTTATGTAACATATCAGCACTGTGATAGGTGGTATATATGAATATATATTTTATTTCAACCTCAAATCAATCTAATGCTTTAAGTTTGATTTCTATTTGTGGCTAAAGATGTTAAGGTAGAAAAAAAAGCATTTTGACTAGTGCTATACACTTAGGGGAAAGGTCAGGATTAATCCTGTGTAATTAGGTTTAAAAATCTGCCAGGTAGTTGAGCTGCCCATCTGGCAGGTGAATATGGCTAGAAAAGCAAGACCTCTCAGTTAATTTGGTCAAAGGCAATGCATTCTCTTTGCATGGATAATGCCTGGTTCAAGCCTTCGATTTCAGAGCACCAGAGGACCAACTATCAATGTTTAAAGACTTCTGTATTTTCATGTAGCCTATTAAAGGCCGGATTTACTATAAATTGAAACCATGTTTTTTTGTTTTGTTTTGTTTTGTTTTCCCTCTATTGAACTCCATCTCATTTTTTATTATTATCTTCTTCCAAATCCTGGCAATAGAGTACCACAAATGCTAATATCTGAAGTTTTTAGTTTTGTTTTTCTTGTTTCATTTTACCTTAATAGAAAATTGGGAACTATCTTTGTAGGAGTAGTTTGAAATATGTCATTCTCTCTGGAAACTTGAAACTAGTTATTAATTATTCAAGCTAATAATTATTTTCCCAAACCAAGAAGGAGATATTTCTGAAATTTTACATTCTGTAGACATCTAAACTAAAGAAATATTAAGTATTTTAATGTCAAAAAGTTTTAGCATTTAATAACAAAATCATATAAAATGGGCATTATTTTATTGCTCCTCTCCAGAAAACATATTTCATATAGAGAGTTAATAAAGATAAATGGATTGTTTACTGAAGAAAAACACAGAGTATTATAATTAAATCACCAGGCAGAAAAAAAAATACTGAAATGCCAAATAGGATTCCAAATTATGTGTTCTTGGTTTGTAAACATGATGTGCTAAAGAGCAGGAAAGCCACATGCTTAATAGCTGGCACAGCCTCCTCGGCAAATTTTATGGGATATGAACCCAAAATATAAAAAACAAAACGAAACAATGAAGATAAATAAAATTATACAATTCATACTTGAATTTTTATTTCTTTCAGTCAAGGATTTATTTACTAGCAAAACTTTGAAGTGAAAATTGAAAATTGACTAATAATTCTCAAAGTGGGAACACGTATATTTAGAAAAAGGTTTCGAATTAACTGCTTTTATTTCTCTTAATGGCTTTTCTTTTCTTTCTTTCTTTCATTTTTTTTTAAATTTATGGCTTGACTTTTAATCTCTCTTATTTTTCTCCTTGCAATGCCTGAAAGAAATATCTTTTAGTGAGGATAATTACATAATTCTAAAATGCCTAATCAAACTACACCATTCATTGGGATATATATTTGCATATTTATTGTGCTAAACTAATGCCAACTTTGAATAATTTCCCTTTAAGAAAACTGTGCATAAACTACAGATAAGTTGTACTACAGTCAACTGCTTGTTGGCATTCTTTACTACGCTCTGCTTGTCATTTTAAGAGTAAGGGTACAGTGTATTCCAACAGTGATTCTTGGGATTTATCATCTTTCAGTCTTTAAAAAAAATCCCTAAAAAAAATCTTCTACTTATGAACAAGATAAAACAATATCATTTTTATTTGCACCCTAGACTCAAACAACTAAAAGGTGGGATATAATAAGTAAAGTATTTTTTAAGGTAATGGAAACTGTGCAATTAAGAAAGTGTTACCAAAATATGGAAACAGGGTGAGCTCTGTGATTTCCACAATGTCCTGTTCAGAAGGACTTTCCAGGGTGTGATGTAGGGAGGAGAAGTCCAGGAAAACAGGGTGCTATTGTTGAGGTGAGCCAGGAAGTCGAATCTTAAAAGGAGGAGGGGCTAGTGTTCACAAGACAAAGCAGCTTCCTGTCAATGGTAGAGAACTCCAAAAAATTTGTTCCATTTGCAGGGAAAAAAGCAGATATAGACCAAATGCTACTCTGGTTCTGCCCAATAAAATTTAAAATCAAGACAGAAAGTCATAATAACAAAGTCCAACATTACTTATTGGAATGCAAAGATATATAAACAAGACAATATAGAATTTATGCTTTTCTGTACTTTCAAATGTGACCGGGTATGTAAAAAGCAAGAAAATACAAGTCACAATGAGGAGAAAAATTAATTGGCCAAAATTAATCTCAAAATATGAAAGGAATAATTAATTAGAATAACATTAAAAGGATTAAATTATAATTATATTCTTTTTAAAAAATGTTTATTTTTTAGTTTTAGGTGGACACAATATCTTTATTTTACATTTATGTAGTGCTGAGGATCGGACCCAGTGCCTCAGGCATGCTAGGCAAGCACTCTACCACTGAGCCCCAACCCCAGCCCCAAATTATAATTATATTCTATCTGTACAAGAAGATAAAGGAAAACAGAAACAGGTTAACTAAGGACACATGAAGAGATTCAGATTGAATTCTAGAGATGAAGACTACAATAACTGATATGCAATTTACTGGAGGATTAACGGGAGCTGGAACACTGTAGAATAAGAGAGTAAGAGACATGAAAATAGCCCAAGAAACCATCCAAAATTAAGCAAAGAGAAAATTGAAAAATAAATATGCTGTGTTTCATTGAGCTGTTGGACAAATTTAAGTAGCTTACAATAAATGTAATTAGAGAAATCTCCAAGGAGAAAAGGGGGAGGGAAAAAAGTAAGAGATAATATCAGAAAAAAATAATGATCAAAAATGGTTCAACTTTGACAAATAAACACTGTTATATCTAAGAAGCCAAATGCACCTTAAATACAGTTAGAGGATGACAATTCTTCAGAGGCATAACATAATAAAATCACTTAAAACAAGAGATAAAGAAATAAAGTTAAAAATGGTCATAGGAAAGACAAATAATAATGTATAGAAAAAAATACAGTAGACTTCTCCTAGGAAATATGGCAAGCCAAAAGTCAACAGAGAGGCAGGAAGAAAAAAAATAGAACAAAGCAATTAAATGTAGAATTATATACACAGAAAAAATATTTCTGAAACAAAGTTAAAATAAAAGTAATTTCAAACAATTCAATGGCTAAAATAAATAATCACCTTCACACTTAAAACACAAGAAATGTTTGTTGAAGGAAACTTTTCATGTAGAAACAACACCAAATAGAAAGCTTGGAAACATGCAATGAATAGAGTATAAAAATAGTAACAAGGTGAATAAGTTAAATACACTTTTCTTACTGTTTAAGAATATTCTCAAGACAATTGTTTAAATGAAAGCAATAATATTGCATTGCGTTTTTCTGACAGTAGTCAGAAATGGTCATTAGGGAAAAATGGAGGTATTCTCTCATAGATACTTATCCAGTGCACAAAATGATATGATACTATTTGAAAGTAGATAGTGATGAATTAAAATGCATACTACAGGAACAGCAAACATCAAATATAGACAAGCAAATAAAAGAATTATAACTAATAAGTCAATAAAGAAGAAAACAGTTAAATAATAAATTCACTAAATCCAAAATGCTTTAAAGAAGAAAAGAGTGGAAAAAGAAGAAAGCAATGCAAGTATAAAATAGATAGAAAATGGTAGATTAAGAAACAACCATAACAACGATCATCTTAAATTACATGAACTAATTAGTAGACAGAAATTTTCAAAACTAATAAAGCAAGTCCCAACAAACCCCAGCAATTTGATTATAGAGTGGGCAAAAGATTCAAACAAATATATATATATATTGCTCACTAGGGAAGAAATATACAGAAGAAGTAAGAATTCAAACAACATTAACTATTAAAAAAAAAAGAAGTACACACTGAATTCACAATGTGATACTACTATAAATCTTTTAAAATGTTTAAAAATTTCAAAAAGCCTGGACAAATTGATGGTTTGTGAGAGTGTAAAACAACAGTAAATCCTATTCATTTCTGGTAAGAATATAAAATAGTTTGAAAAAGGTTTTTTTGGTTCCTTAAAAAGTTATACCTGTGCTATTTGATCAGCTGTTTCACTCCTAGGCATGCATCCACGCAAAGACTTGGACACCCCGGTGAACATAAGATCCCTGCAGCATCCTGTGGGGGAAGTCCAAGAATCTATTCCAGAGGGCCAAGCTCCCTTATCACCTCTGGATCACAACAAGAAGCAAGGAAAGCCTTAGCTTCAAGAACTTTCTATATGTGAGAAAGAAAATCAATGCAAAAAAAAAAAAGATGAATGACATCAAATATCATGGATTAAGGAATAACATTTATAAACATATGATAAATAAGGGATTAATGTTTCAATTTTATATATATTTAAAATAAAGTTCTAGAGTTCTTGAGAAGAAAACAGAGCTCCAAGAAAAGTTGGTAAGGTATATTAATATATTGACATTATATATGAATCCAAATATACCATAAATACATGAGGTGTTCAATCTTCATGTGAAGTAAGAAATCCAGAAAACAACTAGATAAGCTGAATAACGTTTACAGTAATGCACATGCCTTGTGGAGGTAGGGAGAGTGGCTTGCGCCTGAATACTGATGAAACATTGATTTTTATGATTTTAGAAAAGCCACTTCAGAAGTGTCTACCAATAAAACATGGATTGATATTGAAATAATATACAGAAAAGTCATTTCTGGATATTTTGCATAGGCAAAATACCTGAAAATAAATAGTTGGGCTGATTAGTACCAGGTACAATAGATGTATGACAAAGTACAATTTAAATCAACCATGGGAGGGCTTTCATAGATTCTATTATTTGAGAAGAGCTAGATGCATAAAGTGAATATAATGCCCCTTGTCATTTCCCTAAAATTCATTATTATGTGCATTTGTATATATAATATAAATATGGAGAAAAATATGAAGGTACACAACAAATTGTTAACATTTGTTAAAGGTGGGAAGACGGTAAAGAAGAAAATGTGGGAAGGGTGTTCAAAAATAGTACTGAAATATCATAAAAATTTAAATGGCCATTTTCTAATAAAAAAATATAGTCCAAAGGAAGACATATGGAAATGAGGGATACTTGGGTGAAACCAGAAGGATATTCCAAAGGATGTTATAAAAATATTAATGGGGTTTTTTGAAATTAATAACATTTTTTTTACTTCACTGCTTATTCTTTAGCATAATATTATTTTTTTCAAAGACTTTGTGCTATAAACATATTAGGAAAACTATTAAACACATGAAAAGCATATGAAAAAATTTAAAAGCTATATTGGGGTAGAAATTATTAGAAAGATCTTTTTTAAAAGACAGAATGGAATTGTATTTAAATTGGTACTTCAGAGCTTAAGAATTTATTTGCTTCCATAACCAAAAAGCCCAAGGGCAGGCCTGGCTTTTGACAATGTTGGTACAGCAACAAAACCAATGTCATCAGCAGCGTGTCCACTCCGCCTTCCTGTATAGCTTTCCTTTGTGCTGGATTTATTTTCAGGCAAGGTCCACTGAAGGTTGACAAGAAGGCCATAAAAAGCTCTAGGCTGACATCCAACTAGAAGATGGCTCCAGGGAATGAATCATCTCTCTTTATCACATGTAAGAGAAGATGGCCTGGTTGACCATCGCTTTCTTTTCCGCTACCTGGTCTGGGGCTATTGCTATGACTTTGGCATTCCATGTCACTTTGGTCAACTCTGCTACTCGTTCCAATCCCCGGAAGCAGAGCTGAGTTTCTACTGTTAGAATCAGACAGTGTTAGGTGATTTTCTTAATGAAAATTGGGATGCCAATATCAGACAAGGAGGAGATGGAGCACAGTCCCCAGGATAAAGGAAGTCTACCATATTACATCCTTCTTAAAATGGGGAAGAAAATTAAAAAGTTTCAGAGAAAAAGATAGGAACACCTAAGTTTGTCTATATAATGCTCCTTATAGCAACAGTTAAAAGATGAGCAATAGATTAAAAGTACATCTGTATCAGTAAAATACTTAATTTTTTGAAAGCATCCCTCTAACTCACAGGGAAGAAAAATAACAGTAGAGAAATTTATGGAGTACATAAACAGGATTTCTCAGCTAAAAATGCTAATGACCAATAAGAATATATAAATGCTATCCTCATTAGTACCCAGTAGTGCAAATAAATGTGATCGTAAGATTTCAATTTTCATTAATTAGATTATGGAACTGAAAAGAAAACGTGATAAATTACAATACCAAAGATAGTTTAGCAAAATTGGTGCTTTCAAGTATACTTGATGGAAGTATAAATTGGTTCAGTTTTTTTGGGTGGTACAGCTTTTTGAGGCTGACAAGTTGACAGTGATCTGTCAAAGTTTAAAATGTGCATACTTTGGTCTATCTACAAAAAATACTCATAAATATACATAAATGCAAAATTATAAGAATATTATGGCACTATTATTTGTAATAGCAGAAAGCAGAAAAAGTAGGGAGTGTCTATCAATAAGA
This sequence comes from Ictidomys tridecemlineatus, assembly GCF_052094955.1. Classification (NCBI taxonomy): domain Eukaryota; kingdom Metazoa; phylum Chordata; class Mammalia; order Rodentia; family Sciuridae; genus Ictidomys; species Ictidomys tridecemlineatus. The sequence goes on from NC_135478.1 coordinate 222,022,406, forward strand.
AAATGAATAACAAATAAGGGGATATGCATATTTTGAGTAGGGTGAAAATCCTTAAAAGCATGTAATAGCCCTGCACAAACAGAAATGTATACCTTATATGGTGTATCTCTAATTCTACAGAATTCTACGTAGATGTGCAAATACACATAATTTCTATGTAATGATCCCTGTCCATGTCTCTGTGTGAGGGTTTTGTGTGTGAATGCATAAAGAAATAGTGGAAAGATGGGCATATGATCCAGGCAGTGGCTGATTCTGAAAAGTGCAGGAATTCACAAAGGGAAGGGATTGCTAGGGGGGTTGTAATCCCTTTTCATGAGCTTTCTATTTATGGTTAGTGGGGTAAAGTGCTGTAAATGCCAGCAGGAAAAGATGGGTCACCTTTGCAGAAATTACAAAAATCATCTTTCTGAGGACTGGGTTTCAAAGAAACAGCAACTGTAGCTTTTGTTCTTTTCTTTGTATTACAGACAAGCATTACATTATTTAACTCTTGCATCCTCATCCCACATCACCTACCTACCCCAACACCCATGCAGGGAATGCTAACCCAGCAGATCTATAAGAGTCCAATAACCTGGTCTCTATGGAGACATAGCTCACTTTATAATTTATTTCTCATGGTAAAAAAAAAAAAAACATTAGGAATGTACTGGCGGATACCCCCTGTTCTCTGAAGTATCTAGCATTGTTCTAAGGGTTGAAGGAGCTAGGATTTAAGCACACTGCCCTTCACTCTTCTCTTGAGCTTGTTTTCCTAGGGGGTAATTTGCGCTCTTCCATTTTAAAATATTCCACTTTAATGATTTTTTTTCTCTCTCTTTTTTTCTTTTTTCTTTTTTTTTTTAAAAAATTTGTTTGTTGTTCTTGAACATGGCTTAACTGTTTACCATGAGTCAAGAGAGTGACCAGAGAGTGGGCTATTGAATGCAAAACTTTCTCTATGGCATTGTCTGGTACCCCTGGGGCAGCTCACCTGTGGTCTGTGAAGCCTGCCAGTGCCTGTGCCTGAGGGCCACTGGCAGAAGTGCCAACAGCAAAGCAGGGTCAGCACACACCAGCCCTTCCAGAGAGCTATTTAATTTAAACAGATTTGCTAATACTTATGGAAAATTATTTCTTTTTTTAAAAAAATACATACATTTTTAAATCTCTTTTTTTAGGTCATTTTTTTTTTAAATTTTATCCTGAACACGGAGGGCTTTTTATGAGGATCTATCAGTAGGAGTGGAACATAGAACAAGGTAGCATTATGATTTGGTTTGCCAAGAAGGACTGTTGCATGAGCTTTCAAAGAAATACTCAAGCATTAAAAATGTCTTCTATTTGTAGATCTAAGCTACTCGGCTATTTAACTCCTTTGTATATACTCTAGCACACACCCTCACATTTTTTTAAATTTGATTATTTACAAGCTACCCTCACGCTGATCATTCTTCTTCTTCTTCTTCTTGTTTTTTGTGATTATAAGTTTACTTTAGCTTTTGTTGGTTAACTGTCATATCCTTCTTTAAGTAAAATAATTTTTAAAAATAATGTTGTTGATTCTCTGGAGATACGAATAGCTTAAATATACCTTGGGGGAAGATTTGGGCTTTAATGTTTGGAGTATTTCAGACTTTGGATGAAGGAAAACTAAGTTGCTTAATGTAACTTTAATGCATTGTTTAATGACTGTAATAAATCGTGATGTATTTTTTCTTTCTATTAAAAAAAGAAAAATTATCATTTAATATTTAATACAGTATCTCAATTTACAATTAAAGTTAAGAATATTCATTTTTCTGTTCTTGAAACAGAAACTCTTTTTCACATTGGGAAAATAAGTTTTAAGGTTACAAAAGTTATACAAAGGAGTAAGCAAGGATATGGAAAAAAGTAATATGAAAAATGTGTTTTAATTTTAAAAACTCTTGAGAGGTTTTAAACAGAATATCTCACTGCATGACATTTTATCCCATAATTTAGGCAAAAGAAAAAAATTGCCCTATATTTGGAACTAGCTTGTAAATTAAAATAAACCCAACAGAATAAGTCATACAATATGGGAGAACTGGGCTAGATGGTGACATTACATCTTTCTCAAATATCTGGTGAGAAGGGAACACAAGAAAAATGTTTTAGCGATCCATGTTCCTCCAAGAACAAAATGCAGGACTAATGAGGGCCATCTCTCTCCTGCAGAGAAAAATGAAGGTTTGTGGGAAGTGAACAAGTTTGGATTCTGAATAACGCTCCCTTGATAATGGACCTCCAGCTCTCTGTACTGACCCAGGAGGCATCATGTAAATAGGGGTCTGGGCAAGAAAGGCTTTTAAATAATAAACAGTAATAAGGATTATGCTCAGATTCTTCCTTTGAATAAGATTCATTATTTAGTGAGGAAATAAAGAACCTTAGTTCTTTAGTTTGGGTGAAGATAAAAGGGAGACTTTTTAATTCACAGGCTTTTTTAATACAGAGATTAATTATTGGAACGCTCCAATTGTTTCTCACCTATCTCTTTATCTTCTATCTATATGTCTATCATGTGTTTATTACTATCTATATGTTTATAAAAATTATACAAAATATAAGATCTTGTAGAGTAATTTTTCATTCAATATTAAATTTTTGTTGATTTGGAGGACTGTATTTTAGAGTCTAAGTCATATTTAACCTTTATTAGTTCCTGGAGACTCTTGACCCTATGAGATATGTCACATTCTAATATTTCCCTACAGATTCAAAGTTCACGAAGACCTGAGACAGCTGGTTAGAGGGAGCTCTTATGAATCCCTGCAACAGAATGATGCTCATTTTCTTCCATATTTTATTTTTTTCTTCTTATCAATCTTAGAGTTATACAACATATTGGTATCCCTCAAGTTTATTAACCAGCCTTAAATTGTTTCTTTTATCTATTCTCTCATTTGAGTACCATTTGCAAAAGAGAACACTGACTTTACAATAGGGAACAGGAGCACTAATGAAGACATAGATGTTAGTAGAACTCAGGTTTCTCCTGGGGACTGACAGTTGTTTCAAAGATTTTAAAAACCTATGAAAGTCATGCTTTTTAAAAATTTGAGTGTACCATTATAAATAACTTAAAATCATTAAAATTATGTCATCATGTTTCATAGGCCTAGAGAAAGACTGCTAAAGTTCAGACCTCAATTTCCCCACTTTGAAGGTGTATTGTGTTATATAAGTAATTTATCTCTCCTTCATGACTTTACCTTTAAAATAAATGGATAATAATAATAGTGTCTGTTTCATGATATTATTAAGAAGATGAAATGAGCTAATTCATGTTGAGTACCAAGGAGAATGGCATGTAGGAAAAGACTGGCAATTATCACCTCTTACATTATTACATTTACATTGGTCACTCTTTTATATGACACACTACTAGTGCCTAATTGTGGTTTAGATTAATAATTTATCAGTCTATAGTATGCACATATATGTGTGTATTTAAATTATAAATATGCAATCTTATTAAAAACATCTATTCACATCTATGCCATTTGTCCCTGAACTGACTTTTTCCTGTATAAAATAAACTGCAGTTTCTATACACAGCTTTGGGAGGTAAGATAACAGATTGGAATCCTGTGAAGTGTAATGGTTAGCTGGATTTGCTTTATTTCAAGATTATATTAATATTTTATGATTGTAGTTTATGTCATCCCAGTCAACACATGTGATTAATCTTTGCATATATCATTAATAAAAATAAAGAAATGAAAATTATATGTTAGAGTCTATAATTTTAACTTTTTAAAGTATCAGATATATGGGCCAAAATATCTTAAATACGGGGACTGTATTTTGGAAATTAGTAATCTTATCTATTTATTTCCTTAAAATTGCAAGGAAAGACCAAAAAAGTAGAAATCTTTGTAGATGTAAACCTTTCTCAACTACATTTTCAGGAGAAAATATTGGGCAAATGACATACTTCTCATCAATATTTATTTATCTCCTTAACAACTTTGTTTGGTTTAGGTGCTCCCTAAAAGCTCATGTGTGAGATAATGCAAGAAGGTTTAGAGGAGAAATGATTAGATTATGAGAGCTTTAACCTGATCAGTGGATTGAGTCACTTATATGGATTAACTGGGTGGATCATTAGGTAGGTAGGGTGTGGCTGGGGGAGATGGGCCATTGGGAGTGTGCCTTTGGGGTTTTCCTTTTGTCCCTGGTGAATGGAGCCCTCACGCCCTGAGCTGCTTCCCACTGCCCTGCCCTTGTGCCATGGTGTTCTGCCTCACCTGGGGCTCCGAGTTATGGAGTCCACTGTCCATAGACTGAACCTTGGAAACTGTGAGCCAAAGTAAACTTTTCCTCCTTTAATTTGTTCTTGAAAGGGTTTTTGGTCACCATACACAAAAATGGACTAAAGCAGCATTTTAGGTTCACCGTTTACTCAGGTCCAGCCAGCTTTTGTCTGGACTATGAAACACCTTCTCCAACTGCTCTCCCCTGCTCTATGGTGGCTTCGCCCATCCGTTCTCCATAAGGAGGTCCACACCAAGATCAGGAAGTCTCTCACGGTTCCATCTTCCCTTTTGCTTTTTCTCCTTTCTGATGCTTCTCTGCCTTTCTCTTACAAGGCTGCCTGTGATGATTTTGGGGACTTCTCCATATAAACCTCCTCATCTCATGTTACTAACCTTAATCACATCTGCAGAGTTTACTGTGTTGTACTATTTACAGGTTCCAGGGATTAAACCCTGATATCTTTGGGATTCACCATCCAGCCCACAATATCTGGTTTATGTCCCCAATGCCAGCCTCATTTTGAGCCTCTTTCTTCTCTGTCACAACCACATCAGATGACTTTTCTTATCTTCAGAAGTGCTAACTTTCTCTCCCCTCACTCCCTCATGATCCTCCCTCATCACCATGGGGTGCTCATTCACTCACTCTGCCCTGCCTTAGCTGGACCCCATCCTAGGACAATGTTAAGAGTCACCTTCTGTAGATAACGTCTCAATCCTCAGAGTCCAACAGACCTGCTATGGCTCTTCATAGACTCCTGCGATTTTCATTATATTCTTGATAACAATGTGTAAATATGTAATTGTCTCTTAGCAGATCATTTCTGTTCCTTAGGAGTCGATATGCTTAATGAGGACAGAGGAGATACCATTTCACTCACCCATATGGGCCTACCCTCATTTTCAGATGCCCAATGGACATACATTTTGATTTGAAGATAACCTTTATGATGATAATACATTTATTCAAAAAATATTGATGGAGTCCATATTATGTGACAGATACAGTGCTGTTTTATTAAAGGCCTGTTAATATTTTGAATCTTGCTCTTTGGGTTAAAAATTAATTGTTTTATTTTAATATTACTTGTTATACTCTAATATAACAAGTAATATTAAAATAAAATGAGTAAATATGAGTGAAGGGTTCAAAATAACATTTGAAATTATACATGCCTTCTGTTTTCTTTTTAAATGTTTAGACATTCTTGTGTACTATATTCAAACTTTGATCAGCAAATTTAGTTGTGAAAAGCATTTCAAAGTGAATTTAGTTATACTCAACTTTTAATATGCGTGAGCCTTATACTTTCTGTCCTTCATCAATTATAGATTCATATCAATTAACTGGAAAATACTTTTTATAAACATCAAAGCTACCATGATATTCCACTGAGCAGTAATAAATCTGCCAAATAATGGAGCTATGAGTGAACTCATTCAAAATACACTAGCGGTGGTTGTGCTGTGACCTTTCAAATACAATGCATATTTGAACATTTTAGGGCAAAATGTTCAAATATGCATTGTATATTTTAAATGAAAGATAGAAATGCATGATTCCTGTCTCTAATTATGCAATTACTTGTTGGGAGAGAAAATCCTTGATGGGCCCTGGGTATTCCTGTGTGTTCTTGGTTTCTATGCCAAAAATGGAACATTCAAGAGTTCTTACCTGGGCCATTTCTCAGGATTGCAGGTGCCTGCGGAACATCTAGGGAGGAGGTCGTCTCTCTGTCTGGGGAAGAGCAGCCTTGGTTTTGCTAACTCTAAAATCCTGAAGCCCAACCTTTCCTTACTCTCTAGTTCATTGTGTCAACAGCCCTCCTTCATCACCCCTCCCCCGATGAAACTTAGGACAATGGTTGATGGGCAGAAAGATGAAGCTGTTATGTACTAAGTCCATTCTTTCGGACCCAGTTCTCATGCTTTCCACCTACATCCATGAATATGGCCACAGGCTATCTTACGAGATCTACATGGAGTAAAATCTTGATCCTTCACAGTTCCCAACATCACCCTCCAACAGTGATGGACAGCTGGCAGGCAATAGATTCTCACTCATTTCTTTAGGCCATGGAAAAGTATTTTGATCGATAATGTCAACCATTTTAAATTATAAACATAACTTTATTGCTTCTACTTGAAACCCTTAATAGACTCTTCAGTGATTTTTATTCAAATCCAAATCCCTTTCCAAGGAATGTTAAATGCTACCTATACCTAAGTACAACTATGCTTGATGTTCCTCAGTTCCCACCCTATTTTGGTCCTCTCTTCATTTTCTGTCCTCATCTCTCTACAGAGATTCTGTTCTCACTTTCCCGGTAGCTAGATAATTCATATCTCTTACAAAAAATATAAAGTGCATTCTAAGGGAGTCCCTGTCTACCAGAGACCTCCTTTTCCTTCCACATACATAGCCTCCATATATATTTTATTGCCTGAAAATTTATTTACAAAGGTACACTCAGAGCTGGGGAAAGAAAATTCTAGGCCCATACATGTGCTAGGAAAATGCTCTCCCATTGAGCTACATTCCTACTCCTACTATCTTTAATGATTAAAATCAACCCCAGCATTCAGTGTGTTGAAATCTTCTCTCTTGACCATATTGAAAGCAAGCTGAGGGTGGACTGCAGCTTGTCCAGCAGCTGTGCTGAAAGCCTCTTTTATTTTAGCATCCAGGACAAAGGGGCAGTCCCCATATGGGACTTGCTCACCTCTTGAAAGATGGAGAGAGCAGGGAAGGATGGTTTGATGGCTTCTCCAGCTTTACTGGCAACTGACACTCTGTCCTTCTGCTTACATTGGCCAATAGGAATCACATGGATGAATCTGACATGAGTAGTGTCAAGAAGTATACTCTGTCCCCAAGATGCTGTGAGGTACAAGGAAATGAGACATAAATCTTTATAGGAAGTTGGGAGCAAAGTCTGGTACAGCCACTTAAGACCAACAGCTCTCCTCTTCATTTTCATGACCAGAAATTCAGTCTGGGTAGCTGCATTTCTGAGCCCATTGGAGCCTATGTCCAGATACATCTCAGGTCATCCTAAGCATGAGTTTCTCATTGCTTTACCTCAGGCTCCAGGAACTGATGTTGTTTCTTAGTTTCATCATTAAAACCATCCAGGTGACATTATTTCTTAGGTTTCTATTCCCATTGTATCTTAAGTCTTCCTGAAAAATACAATGTGTAACTGAAGCTGCTGCCTTCCTTGCAGTTCCTTGAAATTTAGAAATCAAGCCCTTCACTTTTCTTAACTAAACCAGATAACAAACAAAAAATAGTGAACACAGGCAAAAGTGGAAGATTACGAATTTTCCATGAGACGCAGCTTACAGTCCTGATTCCCTTGTGCTGTAGCCGTGTGGAAGGTGAAAGTGTGAATCAGAAGGGACATCCTAACCTCATCTTCTCACCCGCCTTTCTTCCTTCCAAAGGCAAGACACAGACATTTAGGCAGAAGTGGATTTATCAGGAGGCTTTAAAAATAAACCAGGAATGAAAAGGGAATCTTATGAAAACAGAAGGGAGATCAATAGAGTAGAGGAAGGGGATTGAGAAGGAGGGATGGGGAGAGAGCATGGAAAAGCACTGGGGAATAAAATCCAGCAAATTATGTTATAAAGATGGATGAATATACACAATGAATCCAGCTTTTATACACACACATATATACATATACATAGCTTTATCTATACTTATAATGCACTAATTAAAATGATAATAACAACAATCAAGGGTAGGTTAGTCCAGTAGAGCAAGTACATCAGGGGAGGATGAAGGAGAGGAGAAAGGAAAGGTACTAAGGAATGAAATTGATCAAATATGTACACATATGACTATGGCATAATGAAACCCAAATATGTGCACATATACTATGGCATAATTATATGTAATTATAATGTACCAATAACAATTAAAAATCATTTGCATTAGAAAGAAAATTATTGTTATATTCTCTCTATAGATAATAATACAGAAACCATGTCAAATAAAGAATATATAGTTAAAGTTTTTTGAGAAAATATTATTAAAATGTCAAATTCTAACAATATAAATATATTTTCTAAATTTTTGTGAACATTTGTATAATATAATATAATGAAGCAATCATTAAGCATGATTATTTTTTAACTTAAGTATTCAAATTTTTGTCTACATTTCTATATTTATTTTTACATTCTTTTCCTTAATGAGTTCCCAACAATGCCCAAGTGTCTGGCTCTAGAGAAACTGGCTCTATCCTTAAGTACAGGTCCTTCCTAACTTGTGCAATTTAGGTAGTAAGTATGTGAACCAGTTGATCCAGGGTCCCAAACCCACATGGTCAGCTCTGGTACTTACTGTAATGAATGGTAACAAGGGGGTGAGTCCAACCTGACCTACAAGAGGCAGCTTATGCTGAACACCTCCAGATGTGGTTAGTCTAAGGAAGGATGCAAGTGTGTGCCAAACTCATCTCTGTGGGTACAGAGGCCATCTTCAAATTTTCCTTCCAATAATAAGGCTCCAGTTGTATTCAATAAAGGAGACATCGAGTCACATTTCCTCATTGGAGCTCAAATGGTCCTATCTGGAGAGCAATGAACTTGATAGCATAATGCAGTGGTAAAAGCATGGAGTGTGTTGCTGAGCTGCTGGGTTATGAATTATATAAGTCGCTTTACCTTCTATTTTTATAATCGTGAGCAAATTCTGCCCCCCTTTGTGTTTGATTCCCATATTTGTTAAAATGAAATAAAGATAATACCCAAAGTCATGCTTGGAAGATGAAGTAAATTAGTAAATGCTAATTGCCTAGATGAGGAGGAGAAGGGTGAGGGGAAGGAGGAGGAGGAGAGGAAGGAGAAGGACGAGGGGAAAAAGAAGAAAATAGAAACAGAAAAATAGAGAAATACCTCTAAGGTGAGAAACTGAGATGAGGAATGGAAAGGGCCTGCTTAGGTGTGTCCTGTATCTGGGAATCACTAGATATGATTTTCTTGTGGGTGCAATGTTCTAACATTATTCCTAGACATATGCCTTCCTTAGCCATTAGTTTTGACCTCTATGCTACAGCACTCAAAATTTGAATAATTAAAATATGTTCTGATAGCCCTTTCATATCACACAGTTTGGCACAGTAAAAATCTTGATGCTCAAAATTTTACTGTCATTATTATTTAAGATCAAGCAAATTAAGTTTTAATATTATTTAAAGATTGTCCAGGTCATCTTCTTAATAATGTTTTCTATAATAAGGCTAACTCTAACATAAAATTTTCACTTGGAATAAAATAACTAAAACTAACTTTCAATAACAAAAATCATCATGCTTATTTTAACCTGTTTATTGAAAATAAGTAGATTGTAAGCTTTTAATGTGTTTAGCATTTGTAATATATTTTATAGCATACTTCAGAAATTAGGAAGTTCTGTGTAAGAATGTTTTTCACTTTTGTTGCAGGATTGTCCCTAGCATCCTCCATTTGTCTTTCGGAATCTGCTCTCTTGATTTATATAGGATTTCATCAGTGCACTCTTTGAACCTAGATTCAGTTTGTGTTCAGGAAATGATGAACTTGACCTGCAGTCAGGTGGTTTATTAATCCCTGGATGCATTTTGGACAGTTTGCTGAAATGTGATTATGTTCTGGATTGCAGATCACAGCCCTTCTCAATTTGTTCCTGTTCACAACACTTTGCCCATCAGTGACCTAGCACCTTCCAGTTCTCAGGTAGTAATGGAAGCTCTGGTGTGGTGAGCTCATATTGTACTTGTGCTGAGGTTCTGTTATGTTCTCTTCACACTTTTGAAATAATAGGACTAGTGCCCTGATAAAGGAGACTCCAGAGAGCTTCCTTGCCCGTTCCACCATGTGATGCCTTAGCAAGAAGTTTCCAGGGACTATAAACCAAGGAATCTGCCCTTGTCAGGCACCAAGTCTGACAGACTTGATCTTGGACTTCTTATTCTCTAGGATTGTAAGAAATAGATGTCTATTGTTTATAAGCCAGTCTGTGACACTTTTGTTATAGCAGCCTGAATGAATTGATGCAATCTCCTTTGAAAACTTTGTTCGAATTATTATTTGTTATCATGTCTGTTTCAGCTAGGATTATAATAAAAACAAGCAATAAAAAATAAGGCAGATTATTAGTTTTTTTTTTTTACAAATACTTTATGTAATGAAACCAAAAATTATATCTGAATAAAAGCAGGAACACTCTATTTTTAAATTTTGGGGAGAGGTGGAAAAAAATATTAAAAAAAACTATAAAGTTACAAGTACAGACTCTTAGACTACTTACAGTCAAATTCTATTTGGGTCATTCGTTACTTATTTACTTTATCTAAAATTCAGAGTCCTCACTTGTAAAATGATCTATTGGTAAATGGTAAATTGAATCTCTCTCACATTATTGAAGTTAGAAATATGTTTGTGTGTGTGTGTGTGTGTGTGTGTGTGTGTGTGTGTGTGTGTGTGTGTTTAAATCCAGATATTATGTTGTCAGGCACAGTGCTTTTTATTGAGTGATCTTTCAATAAAGTTCTTACTTTATAATTTGCATCTGATATAACATGAAAGTTCATATTTTAGGGCTTAAATTTATTTTCCTTTTCTTTGCCATCATAAATCTATGCCCTATGGGGAAAAGCTAAGTGTGTGCTTATTCATAAATAATTTCAAGTTATAATTCATTATAAAAATACAATGTGCAGTGAGTCATTAGGTTAGAAATAATTGAATCTTTAATTTTTTAAATGTATCCTGTAATATTTAGCTTTTCTACTATCTTCCATACAGCATTATTTGGTAGAGTCAGAGTAGTTCAAATTGGTAGACCTAGGTCATAATGAAACATTTGCTAAACTTTTCACTATAAAAATGTTACTCAAAACTAGTATTATTAATTCTATTCTTACAGATCCATGACCTGCCTTAGAGGTTCCTCCAGAATTGCCTCCAGCAGGTAAGAGAGAACTCAGTTTGGAACTCAGTTTGTAGAATTCAAGATTCATAACCACAACATTGAATTTTTATTGCCTTTCTAATATTGTACCAGGATGTATGGCTTCTTTTAGAAGAAGAGTTTATAGTAACTTTGACCGAAATCAGAATGATAGCTATTGTAGGGAAGAAGAACTGTGCATGGTATTAAATATACATCAGATTTTCTCACTTGTGACTGCTTGTCCCTGGTAGTTTTTTCAGACCTAAGTTCACCACAAAGGTACTAAACTGACTACAATTTTGTGCATCCTAAACTTGGACACATCAGATTCTTCCAGTTATTTTAATATGTCTTCTGACTGTTTTCTAATTTCAAAATCAATATATACTTATTGTAGAAAATTTGATAAAAAGAGAAGGTCAAAGAACAATACATAATCTGAAACACTGTTAGTAGTAATATATTTTCAGAGCATTAATTTTATGGATATCTAGATTTTAGATTGAAGTGGTGCTATTTTATTACTGAAATTTTCGTAAGAATAATTAGAAACATCAGAAACCCTGTTTTAAAGTGATCATTATGGCTGTGCTAATTTACATTACCACCAATAGCATATATAAAGATAGACCTACCAAAAGACTGATGTCACATAAGTGATACACCACTTCCAGGTATATATCCAAAGGGGATGAAATCAGCATACCAAGATACACCTATATGCCCCTCTTTATTGTGGCACTATTCCCAACAAGCAAGAAACAGAATTAAACTGGGTGCTTATCGGTGATTGAATCGGTAAAGAAACTGGTATATATATATATATATATATATATATATATATATATATATATATATATATATATATATATACAATCAAATATTATTTGGCCATAAAGAAAATTAAAATCTTGCTATCCATAGCAAAATAAATGGAACTGAAGGGCACTATGTTAAGTGAAATAAGCCCCATACAGAAAGAAAAAAATTCTTTTTTTTTTTTCTCATGTCTGGAAGTTTAAAAATTAGAATAGTAATTAACAGAGCTTGGGGTGGGAAGGTGGGTAAAGGGTGGCTGAATTTGATCAATGCATGCTCTAAACATGTATGAAAATATCATACTGAATCCCATTAATATTTATATTTAATGCTTGCTAATAAAAAATATAAAAATAAATTAATAAATATTATACCATGTTTTGCCATGACATTATAGATATATTGAAAATATCATTTTGTAATAGAATAATTATTTTATAATTGTGCATAATTTATTTAAACACTCCCTTTCATTTGTACTATTAGATTCTCATCATTTTTTTTTCCTTTTACATGACTATATAATGGGCTGGGGGTATAGCTCAATTGGTAGAATGCTTGCCTTGCATGCACTAAGGCTCTGGGTTAGATCCCTAACACCATAAGAAAAAAAAAGTTTTTACATGACTATATAATGATAATCCTTATAAGAAATATTTTATACTTAAAATAATGCACCCAAAGAATTTAGAAAGGGAATAACTGATCTAAAGAATGTGGACATATTTTGCTGTTTCAGTGCAATATTTTAATTTTAAAAACTATACTTGCATACATAATAGCAGGAAACAATCTTTTCATTTTATTTTATGTGGCTAGTTTAACAAATGGTTCTTTCCTCCATGGAAATTTTTTTCCTTTATACTTTATGGCTTCCACAGATCTATGGTGTCTTTTAAAATATAATTTGTAATTTTTTTCTTGCTATTATCAATATTTTTTTAAAAAATGTAAAATTTCAGAGAAAAAAAATTGTACCAAATACAGAAGAAATGCAAATAGCATACTTCAGAAGAGAAAATAATAAATCTCATTGTAAAAAGAAATGGAAATAAGTTAATATGTTATCATATTTAATATGTTAAACTAGCATTCACTTATTATGTAAGGGCACTGATTCTGGATACAAATGGAGGCTGTCATGTCCAATCTAAGAAAATGAAACCATAATAGATTTTGACTTTGATGTCTGTTGGTGGCATACAATCAGAGGTTAAGCAATCCCCCCAAACAATGACACAATTTTATCACATATTTCAAATACAAGATGCTTGACACATTTTGAAGCATTATATTGTAGGAACTAAAGATTAAATGTAAAAAAATAATAATTTTTTAAAAAATGAAACTCAGGAAGAACTAAAACTAACACACACAGATCCTCAAAAGCCCCATTAAGAGAAAACTGTTCCTATTTGATGTGCCTGGCAGCTCCTTAGATAAAACTTATTCTCAGAGCTGGTCTTTATTTAACCAGACTGTGCTCATGTAGTACAAATACCATCATTTCTAAGGTATTTATCAAAAACAAACTGCAGTGATTGGTTAATGCCAAGGTTGCCTGAAATGTCAACTTTAATTAAAGCAAATAAAAGGTGAACTCAAAAACATAAAAGAAACATCTGGGGAATGAGATGTCTAGAAGCGTTGAAAGACTGTGACAAATTCCTGGTCATTTAGGAGGCAGTGTACATACGTACATCCAGGAGAGAACCTGGAAGCCCTGATCTCTGGTTTCTGCTTGATCTTAGGCCCTTGCAAGCAGGAAGTGAAGGCTAAGGTGGATTTGGGAACTTCTAGAGGAGTGAAGGATTTTCCTAGCAAACATGCAATGTCCCTTGGCCAAGGCTAAGAGATTCATTAAGACTAAGCTTCACAATATGTAAGAAGAATTGCACACCATGACTGTAGGAACACCAGCTTGTGTAGCCCCTGGAAAACAATTAATATAAGACAACATTATAGTGGGATAAATACAGACACAGCATAAGCAACTCAATGAGGATTTGAGAAAAATTTACATCATCGTGAAAAAAAACAAAAAACTTGGAATAAAAAGGAACTTTTTCAGCCCAATAAAGAATATCTATGAACAACCCTAGCTAGCATCGTACTTCATAATATAACACAATGCTTTATTCCTGAGATCAGAAAGAAGAAAAGGGCAGCTGTTCTTATAATGTTCATTCAATATAGTGTTAGGAAATCTTACAAGAACAGTTAAGTAGAAAAAATTTCAAAAAGCATTCAGATTTTAAAGGATGAAGTATAGCTATCCCTATTCAGAGATTATATGATTTTTAAAATGTCCTGAATTGACATTTCTTTAAAGAAAGCTGCAATGAATTTCAAATAATTTGAATACTGAGAGTATTTATTTCTCTGATCACAAGGGGATTGAAGTAGAATTTAATAACTCAAAAGTAGCTAGAAGATTCCTAAAGTCTAGATTTTTTTTTTCTTTTTCTCTGTACTGGGAATTGAACCCTGTGGTGCTTTACCACTGAGCTCAATCATCAGTCTTTTTTACTTTTTATTTGGAGACTGATTCTCACTGAGTTTCTGAAGGTCATTCTAAATTGATGAGGCTGGCCTCCAAAGCGTAAGCCTCATGTGTCAGCCTTCAGACTCAGCCTTAGAAGTTGCCAGGATTACAGGACAGGCATAGGCCCTTCACTAAGAACAAAGTCTGGAATTTGAATAAGAGGTTTCTAGTTAAAAATTATATAAAATATAATGTCATAATTAAAATGGAAAAATAATTTGAACTAAAATATAATGAAGCTATCGCCTTTATGGCATATAAAACTAATAAGATGTAGAAGATACAGTATTTACAGCTAAATGTGTAGTATATAAGGCATTTATTAACAAAAAAGAAGTCCAGGAAAAAAAAATGGTGCTTTAAAGCCCCATCAAAGAATAAGAGAATAAAAATGCATGGTATTTTATCATAGAATGGGTACAATATGTATAAAACATAAATCGATGGAATTATAAATAAATTCAATAAGGGTAAAATATTTTTTTCATTTCCCAGCAAGACTAATTTAAAAAAGGTATAAACAAAAATTATTCAAAACAGAAATGCAGATGGAAAAATCACTGAGGTTTCATAAATATTAGAATAATATTAATAAACCATGATGAACAACTGTGTAAAAACATTTGAACTCTATGAAAAAAATTATGAAGTAAAATACCACTTTTTGAAGTTTTTAGAAGCAGAAAGAGAAAATATGAATATTCTGGTATCTATTAAATTTTTTAAAAATATCATTACAAAATTTTACACAAAAAGAGAAAAAAAAACTAAACCCCATAAGTTTCATGAATGCTTTTTTTTATCCACACACATTTAAGAAAAAATCATAGAAATGCTCAACAAACACTGTAGGAGAAAAAAATAATATAACCTTTTCCAATTCATTTTATGAGGAGAAATAATCTTTATAAAAACATGTAATGGAGAAAGTAATATAATTGAAAATGACAGACCAGTTTCTCTCGCAGATATAGGTACCAAAAAAAAAAAAACTCATTAGATAAATATTAGCAAATGTAATTTGGTGAAAAGCTATGTATATCCAACAGTCAGTGGAATTTAATACAAATGTTACAAACAATATATAGAGAATTAACACATTTCATCTGATTAACAGAATTAAAAAGTAAATAAATCCAATGTTAATTGGACAAATGTAAAAAAGTATACCTGATGAAATTCTGAGCCATGGAAAAACCCCATGATTATGTTTTATTTAAATTTAGCAAACTAGGTATATAGGTGTAATTCTCACTCTCTGAAATGTGCTTTTCTCTGTAAAATTCAGGAACACACAAGAGAATAAGCAAGCACATTTCAATCCTCTGCTGTGCCATGGTCATGGGCAATTGACAGATGAAACTTTCTCCCACTGTTAGCCCAGAAAACATTTTACTGTGTTTTTCTGACACTTGGGTGTTTTGAAGAGCTTGAGAACTGACAGGAAGAGGGGATTTGGTGCTGATAACGCCAAGGTATACCAGCCATTAGCAGGTATCCTGGTCCTCCATTCCTGGCTTTACATATTGAGCTTTGACCTAATGCTTATTTGAAGAATAGACTGAGATGAAAATAGTTTTAAAACATCATTACGTACCTAGCTTTGCGGATCAGATATATATTTTTTTAGTTTCCTGCTGTCCTTGTTCATTGGGGCTGGTATACCAAAGTATCATAAAGTCAGTAAGGTATAAACAACAAAATGATGGTTATTCTGGAGACTGAAAAGTCCAAAATCAAATTACCTGCAGACTTGGTGCTGGAGGGAGACCTGTTTCCTGAGTCGCAGATGACACCCTCTTGGTGCCTCACCTGGTGAACAGGGCAAGCCAGCGCCCTAACTCAACTCTCTTCAGGTAGGCTCCACCTTCCTGAACTTGTCACCTCCCAGCAACTTGGAGGGTGTGGATTTCAATACAGGAATTTGGAGGGGACACAAGATTATGGAACCAAGGAAGAAGTAATATCATCTTTATTTAAATATGGTGGATATACATTGTACCATGCATTTCATGGAGCCTCTAGACATTCTGTACAAATATAACACTTCTTATTATAGCTTTATAATATTATCTAATATATAACAGGTTAATTTCTCCCTTTAATTTTTTTTTCAAATATTCTTCATTATTTTCAAAAGAAGCTTTGAAATGTTCTGTTACTTTTAAGATAATTATTAAGTAAACTCAACATATAAAATACTTTTACCATAATTAAAATATCTGGAATATTTAGGCCCTAAGAGCACATTGTGAGTATTTCCTTAGTAAATTTGTATTTCATATTTTGTAATAAATATCTTGGTTTTATTCATGAAGATACCATAAAGTTAGCCCTAGTTATTTATATTTTGCCACTAAATTTTTTAATAAAACATTTTTAATATTTTCTAAGTCAGTAATGGTATATAGCAGATATGTTTACTTTATATTTTTATTCCCTCCAGGCTAACTGGCAGAGACCTTTTATTGGTTCTAGCTGGTTTAGAGTTGATTAATTTAGACTTTCAATTACTCTCATAAAATCATCCAGAGATAATTATAACATGTTTCTTACTTGTATTTATATTTTAATTAATTTATTAGCAGATCCACAAGAAGATAAAACAATTTTTCAAAAATTTGAAGAAATTTTATGCTGTGTTTTTCTCCTTGGGGATAATACATACTCTAGTGCGGATGTTTTAATATTCATCCTGCATTTTATCTGGGGTTGTGGAGCACTGGGAAGAGCAATTTTGTAGATTCTGATAGATGAAATTTTTCTTCAGTTACTTTGCAGTTAAAGCAAAGTTTAGGAAAATCACTTGATTAGTCCACTGAAGACTTCCAATGGATGACATTTTAGTCTATTTACCCATAAATTATAATGTCTATATTGAAGTACATTTTAAATAATATCACACTCAAACTAATAAAGTCCTTATACATTATCAATAATTAAACACTCTAGATGGTTCCATTCGACTATAATTTTGTACCATTTTCTACATAATAAAATACTGGCTAATATTACTTGATCTCACTAATTTACCTGAAACTTGATTCATTATTTATTTAAAATATTTCTTAAGTGATTTCTATATGTTGAACTACACAAATTTATGCCCTTCAGTACATTAACCTCGTGAGCCATGCTGTAAATGTAATATAAACAGCGTATTCCAAAGACCTGGTTAAAAAAAAAAGAATGTATGTATAATATCTCATTAATAATTTTATATCTATTACACATTGAAGTGGTCTTTTGTGTAAGGTTACAATATGTTAATATATTTATATTTATTATATTTATCTTTAAATAGTTTCTAAATTTGGATAACAGGAAATTTAAAATTACATGAGTTTGTTAATATTAATATTTTATTAACATTACAGCTGAGACAATTTGAAAATGCATATATCTTACACTCAAAAACTGGAATTATTATCATTTTGATGGTTTATACACATGATCTCATTACTAACAATACACAATTACATAATAAGATAGAGTTTTATATTTATTTTAGACACTAGGTAACTGAGGCTTGAAATGGCTGAGTGATTTTTCCAGGGTTTTACAGTTGGTACAGAGGGAAGGTAGACTTTAGTCTTAGAGCTATCCAGAATCAAAGGCATTTTTCCTCTTTGCATCTCTAGAGGGGGCAAAAGCCCAATATAAGAATAATCAGAATATAAAACAATAAAGATTTTGGCACAAAGCAGTTTGAAGGCTTATTTCTGAGAAATTTTGTGCCCAGCCCACATCATACAGAGCTAAAAGGCTATTCAGGGAATGATTACAAATCTGTTTCTTCCTATCTTATTAACTAAGAGTCAACTTTGTACCTACATATCTGCTTCTAATAATGCTTCAGAGGCTCACCAGGAAAAATCTTACTACTGAGTTGTTTCCTTTCCAAACAAAGCTGATTTATGAGTGAGATACGCTAAACTTTAATTCATCTAGAATCTCTGAGCAGAGCCTCTGCATCAAAGTCCACCACAAGCTGCAGGCTTCTGGGAAGGTGCTTCTACTTCTTCACCAGAGCCTCTGACATTTAGAAAGAGCTAGGTTTTGTCATAAGCACACAGCATAAGTGGACAAAATAGATATTTTATTTTTCTAATTTAAATAAGGGGAAAATTTACATACAATGAAGTACCCGTGATTTAAATGTGAAGATTCTGAGTTTGGCCAAATTATATGACCATGCAATCAGCAACCCAGTGAGAGCACAACACTGGTCCACCATTCTCAGAAAACTCCAGTCAACCCTCACTCTCATGGACAACTGCACTTAAGGAGCTTCACCTGTTCTTGAACTGCACGTAAATGGATACCAAAATGCATGTACTCTTCTGAGGGTACTGTTTTGCTCATCATGACTTTCCATGATGCTCATTCATACTATTTTATGTCGAACATTATAATGCCACATTATTTCTCATGAGGATAGCATAATCTGATTAGCAGTTGTTCTTCTGCAGAATGTTTGAGAGATTTTAGGGTTTAAGGCTACTACTGATGAAGTGGTAGGAGAATATCCTCATAGCCAGGACTGGGAGGGCCCTACTGTTACATTTCATAGCTATAAAATGTATATCTATCATGTTCTATTTCCTGTAGGCACAGATGTAAAATATAAATTCTTGTAGGAGTTTGGTAGTAAGATTCTTAATATAATTATCTCCATAATCACCTTCTAATATTATATTTTAATATCATCTTTGTCTTCTGTTATAACTCTCCCAAACGTTTTTCAGATGGTTATGATCTTAAAGAACAAACGAAGAGACTAAATAAGTATAGTTAGATGAACTGTGTTTATGAAAAATGAGAATTATAAGTAAAAGACCATGCCACACTTGAGTGTTCACTTTCAGCTTGATGTGAAATAAAAAAGGCATTAGGCTTTGAAAAGTCATAAAGATCCAAAAACCCTCAACATTCCTGTTTTCTACAGAATATAATCATTATTGTCATTGATGTAAGATATTTTGACTTTTAAAAAACATCCAAATAGTTTCTTTAACTTTTCCCCTTTAATCTCTTCTTCTCGAGTAGCACATATAGTACGTAGTTTCTCCTGTTTATCCACCTAATATCAACTTCCAGTCCTTCTGAAGACTTGGAGGATCCTTCTTTGCTTCTGCCAGCTGCTCAAGGCTTCCGGAACTCCTTAGTGGTGGCTGCAGAGGCCCAGGCTCTGCCTCCTTCCCCTCATAGTGTTTCCTCATCTCTCTCTATTTCTCCTCCATGTGTCTCTTTTAAGGGTCTTTGTCATACAATTTAGGATTGACTCAGTAAGCCAGTGTGACCTTCTTCCTAGATTCTTAAACACATCTGCAAAGGTGCTTATCCAACCAAGTCCCAGTTCAGAGGTTTGAAGGATTAGGATGTGCATGTGTCTGTTGTAACCACAATTCAACCCTCTGCAGGGCTAAACACATGAACCTGCTGATGTAGAATTTCTGGGCCAGAAGTCCTGGCAGTACAGTGTGTGGTGACCAATCGTCACCATGCAGGAAAAGACAAAGAAAAGAGCTGCTACATTCATATTTCTCTGAGCAACATGACCCGGGAGCTATTGACACCGATTCTGGTCACAGTTCATTGTCCAGGGGCTGTAGTGTGGGTCTGGAATCCCACTCCCCTCAAATCTCATGTGCTAGAGGCTGGGTTTTAAATGCAGGAATGTTCCGAGAACTTTGGAGAAGAGACTTGATCAGGAGGGCTCTGATCTCATCAAGGGATGAATCCATTAATGGGTTCACAATTGAATGGACGAAGTAGTAGTACAGTCCATAGACCTAGCTGGAAGTAAGGCATGCCTTGAAAGAGGATATGTTGTCCCAGTCCTCCCTCCCTCTCTCTCTCTCTCTCTCTCTCTCTCTCTCTCTCTCTCTCTCTCTCTCTCTCTCTCTCTCTCTCCTTCCCAGCCACCCTGGGGGGAGCAGCTCTGCTCTACCGCATACTCCCTGCCCTGATGTTCCACCTTGCTGAGGACTGGAAGTGATAGGAAATGTCCCTGAACTGAAACCTCTGAAACCGTTAGCCTAAATAAATATTTCCTCTTTTAAGTTATTTTTCCCAGGCATTTTGTTATACCATTGAAAAATCTGACTGACACCCCAGGACTTAGTCAAAGGAGTGTCTTGGTTGAGGCTGACAAATTTGCCTACTGCCTTTCAAAACTACTTTCAGGTTAAACTGGAAATATACAGTCCCTTTTCTTAGATATCATCGTTTTCTGTTCTATACCTATGGTCAAATGAGTCTACTCTCTAATCCTGTAGTTGTTTTTAATAGATGAAATGAGGATATTTCACCCAAGGATGTTAATATTACATAGTTATTGGAGGCCTTAAATATTATATTATATCAAAATGCACCGTGAACTGTAAATCTCTAAATTAAAATAAGGCATTATTTTAATTGTGTGGAAGAATCTCTTTCAGGTGTTATCATTCAAAAGCTATCAATATTGGGGCTTTGGATACCCCAAAATGATATAATATTATATTAATTATATTATGAGATATGGTTCTAAATGTAAATCATTAAGAAATGGAAAACAGAAAAGATTAGAACAAAATATTATAAACTATAACAATTTAGCCAACAATGTAATTTATGCAGATGAACAAAAATAAATACCAGATACACATGTATAGGTTTCATTTAACATAGGAAGACTTCTTTAATACAAACTTCCCATTTCCTGGAAAAAAAACAACAACTATTGTTCAAAGAGATTATATAACTTGACTAACAAAATTTATGTGGTCAAGAGCAGAAGTAATATTACAATGTAATATCAAAGCTAAACTTTTTTGCATTTTATAGTGATTTTGATAAATAATATTTTATTAATAAATCAGATTTTAAAAATTTAAAGTCAATTATTTTTTACTTTAATCATAAACATTATTTTTTGTTTTAGAGCAAAGATTTTGTAGGCTCCAAATGGTTTGTTCACAACTAAGTTAAAAAAATTAAATATTTTTAGGATGTACCTGTCTAATTCATACTAATAAGGTTTTCTATGTAAAAACTGCATTATAAGTAACTTTATCCTTGTGTGATAAATATTATATAATTTGTTGGTATTGTTTTCAATTTTCTAAGTATGAGATGCCTAAAATCAGAAATACATCTTTCTATTCTGACAATGAATGAATTGAAAATAAGTTTGATTTCTGATGAAATATTCACATTTTGTTCAGCTCAATGGAAATTAATATTGAGTCATCCTCTTTAGCCCACTGGGGACTTTATCCAAGTGTCAAGCTACAAGCTTTTCAGCCTCATTGCCAATTAAATTTCTTTTAAAAGAGAGATGTAGAGAATGGAATTTGTTTATTGTAAATGGAAAAGAGATTGGATTGCAGCCTGGTTCCCAGAATGATTGAATCTTTTCTGGGTGAGTCAATATTAAATAAGATGATGAGCCATAGATTTCACATTTTCTTTGATAATACAAATGTATCAGATTTCAAAATCAGTGCCAGAAGTTATGTACTTACAACCACTCAATCAGATGGAAAAGGAATAATGAAGACCTTATGGAAAATTAACAATTATAAAAGGTTTAAATTTGCACAGAGGCTGCTCCAATTTATGGTTTTGCAACAGCAGACAAATACAGTAAAAGCAACTCTTCAACCCAAGCCGTGCATTTGGTTGGAAGAAGAAGGATAATACACCACCAGGAGGTTTCTGACTGCTGCCTTCCCTTCCTTGCAAGTCCATCAGAATAATGAGCAATTCCTACCTGGAGTCGGGTGCTGTTGCCTCTGCGAAGCACTGAAGAGTATTATGGGCATTCTTACAATACTGGAAAATATCAACTTCAAGCTGGTCTCATCTGGAAAACTGAATTCTTAAGTTGCTGTGACAACTGTATGTGGCAAATAGATGAATGTAATAGAAAAAACTTGAAGACAGGGAAAGTTTGAATCATTTTAATGAAGTGTTTTTGTATATATAGGAAAAACGAGTTTAGATCACTTCTCTGGAGATAATCTTAGTACTGCACAAAACCATTGTTTCTTGGTTCCCAGTTAAAGGCTTTAATGTAAAATTGTGAACAGGTTCTCATCACCTCCCTGATAATTCTTCACTATTTCATTATGAGACCTATAACCTAGTATTTTTTTTTCTGACATCTGCTTTTAAAATATTTTCTCATCCATTCTGCTCTACTTTTATCATGTAACTAGCAGGAGTTTTAAAATACATGGAAAGATTTATTTATACACTGATGTTCCATGTCACATAATTAATCCAATACCTGGATGACTACCTGTCATCGGCACCATAGTAATCGGCACCCTACTGTGTGAATTCACAAGTCTTCTTTAATATGAAAGGACACTAATATTCTGTATTATACAACACACAAATGCTTAGTAAATGCACGTTTGGCTAATGTTTTGTGAACACTTTATTTTTCAGCAATCTCACTTTCTTGTATTTTACAAGCACATATGCTTGGAACCATATTTTTCTTAAACTATTTTTCTCTCTGTTCTTCAGACTGGATAATATATCAATCTGTTATCAGCATAATTGACTATCTTTCCAACTAAAAGTCTGTGCTAAGCCTAATTCATTCCATCTCTTAAAATTTATTTTTTTTAAATTATATGTATGAATTTAAAATATGTATTAATTTAGCATCATGTTTATTTATATGGATATATATATATACTCGTATAATTTCAATATATATGGTGAAAAGATTATTATAGGTAAGCGATTTAAAACAATTTAACATATATTGCTACCCTACTTTTGTATCTTGTATTGTTTTAAGAGCACGGAAAATCTACTCCCTTGTCAATATACAATAGAACATTATTAATTACAGTCCTCCTGCATACTTTGGACCTCTAGACTTATTTATCTTCCATAACTGCTAATTTGTATACTCGGCCCACTTTCCCCCTTTCCTCCCATTCCTAAACCCCTGTAATCACCATTTACTCTTTGTTTCTTCATATTTAATTATATTTAAAGATTCTTCATATGTGGTTGGGCAGTATTTTGTATGCCTAGTTTATTTCACTTAACATGATGTCCTTTAGGTTCATCTATGTTGTTATAAATGGCAGAGTCTTCTTTTGTAGGCTGAATAATGTGTGTGTTTTCAATATGCACACTATTTTTTTTATCCATGCACACACTTAATTTTAAGATAGTTTTGAATTTATAAAAGATAATTTCAAATTAGTATAGAAGATTCCTATATTTTCTGCCCACAGTTTTTCCTGTTGTAAACACCTTACATTGGTGTGGCCCATTTGTTAGAGCGAACCAATACCAATTCATTGGTGTTAACTAAATCCCATCCTTAAGATAACCTTAGTTTTTACCTAATGATCTCTGTGTTACTTTTGTTCTAGGACCCATCCAGGATATTGTGTGTGCTGTTCATGATCATATCTTTCTTGGCTTCTCTTGGTTATGACAGTATCTCATATTTCTTTGTCTTTAATGACTTTGACATTTTCGAGTGGCACTGTTGAGTTGCTTTGTAAACTGTCTTCCAGTTCATATTTATCTGCGGTCTTCTTCATAATTATATTGTGTACTTATGTGTTTCTCTTAGGAAGACCACAGAAGTGACAGTCATTTTCATGACAGGCTTTCAGTGTGATTGAGTGTCATTGTTGGCCTTCATCCCCAGGAGGAGTATGGTGGATTTCTTCACAGTGGAAGTACTTCTATGCTATCTTCCCATAGAGTCTTTGTGGAAATAAGTTACTATGTGCTCCTCAAACCGCAGGAATAGATATTTATGCTCCTATAATTCTACATGAATTATGGAGGAAGTTTATCTCTTCTTTCCCATTAATTTATTTATTAAGTCATTTATTTAGGTCAGCATTGACTCATGTATATTTATTATATACTATAAATTATAATCTAATAGTAGTTTGGCCATTCAGTTAAATTTTATTTCAGTTATTATAATTTCAGATCAAGAATGTCCTTTTAGTGTATTTTATACTTTCCAATTTTTCTCTTTGTAAGGTCTACTAAATCACTTGACTCATTTTCTTTAAACATAATTTTTGTAATTATTTGAATGTTTTATAATAGATACAATTTCATAAATCTAACATTTGTGCCATGGCCAAATTGGTTTCTATTGACTTCATTTTTTTTATTATTATGAGTCAATTTCTTCTTTCTTGGAGTGACCAGTAATTTTAAAAATTTTCTATTTGGCATCTTAGACTGTGCATTATGGAGTTTCCATTACCATCCTCTAAGAGTGTTGATTTTTATTTTAGTGAGCAGTTCAATTACTGGCTGATTGTCTTCAACATAGATAGGTTTGATTTTCTGCCTTTTATGTCTGGGGAAAGGCCAATGTGTTTTTCAAACCTTTCTAAATTAGCAAAAATCAATCTCTATCTCCTATGTAGGTTTTATCAAGCTCTGGTTTCAGAATGTGCTAGGGTCAGTCTATAGAAGTCTTACTCCATTGTGAGGATGTAACTCCTAAAGCCTGGCCTTACTGGAGTCTCTATCAGATGTTCAGGCCCTTTGGTATGTGTCAGAACTCCAGTTTCCCCACTGCTTCTCAACCACTATGCTCCATTTTCAATCTCATAGCATCCTCTTTAGCAGCCTGCATAGCCTGATTGTGCATATGCACAGTCTAGTCCTTAGCCAAGCATTTGTTATGCTCCCCAATTTAGAATTCTTTGAATTCTTATTTTATGCACTGACCTTCATTTCAGGATATAGCTGCTTTATCAGCCCCAAATGCTGATTCTTGGCTTCTCCACTTTACAGGATTCCAGTTCAGTTTACAGTGAACAGAAATTTGTCACTAGAGAAAGAACAGGTTTGAGCATAGGGTTTACCATTCACTCAAAGATAAACAACATTTGCATGTTGCATGCCTGAAAATAATTTATATATCTACATTTATGCACATGTGTACATACACACGAACCACACACACATGCTACATGCACATACATATTTCTTTGTTTTAATTTTCTAATTTTTTTATAGTTGTAAAACTAGTCTGGTTCTATATGGGAAAAATAGAAACTTTTCCTAGAAAATGAAGTGATTTTTTTGGTATGTGTAAAATAATTATTATAAATAGCATCAAATTCCATTAGTGTACTTGGGAACTTTACTATATATATTAAATCTGAATTTTCTATTGTCTTTATATGTAAAATGAGATTTTTTATCAGAAATTATGAGGGATTTCTTACCGCCACATTTCCCTCCAATTTCTGTAGACTTTTTGAGCATTTCTAAAGCAATCCTAATTTTACCTCTGCACAAATGTTTATGTGAGAAACAAAGTGGTTGTTTCCAGTGGTTGTTTAATTGTATAGATGGCAGTTAAAGGAGATTCAACTAGAAATAGAAAAATTGCAAAACACTTCATTTCTCTATTTGCACAGAATTTTCATGAGTCCAAGTTGAGTCTGTCCAAATAATTGCACTGAATTCTTTCAGTCATTATCTTTATAATCATACATCTTGAAATGTATCTTTCCATCCCTTAGTGAATGTATACCTTGTAATTTTAATCATAAAATGTTTTACAAAACTTAGTGTAACTTGCTGACTATACATAGTCATCATTAATTCAATATTTTCATAATGTGTTTTAAGCCATTATAGTCCCCTGACAGGACACAGTCGATTGCTTTGTCTTCCATGGGTATCTTCCTCAGAGAGCTTCTCTTACTTGCAAAGTTCCTAATAGGATATCTATGTGGATTTGTAAACATTGTTTTAGTCACCACATGAATTAAACATCTAGGCACCGATTTAACTTCTTGCTTGATCTCTCAAAGATCAGAACTAATTTAAAAAATTGTTCCTAGAGTTGCTGCATGGGTGTCTAGTAGAACAGATTTCATTAGAGATGGTCGGGAACCTGTACTGTTAGATAGAATCTGCCAGCATTGGCTTTCGAAATTAAGTGGTGAGAAAATAATTGTCTCCTTCCTTTAATTCTACCTCATTCACTAGCAATTCTTTATCTCATACAACATGTCTCTACATCCAATGAGCTCAGGTGTATAGAAAATTCGAGAACTACGTAGACATGGCACAAATGCAGAGTAAATGTCAAGATGGTGTGAAATAAACCTTAGAATATACCTATGTAGTGCTATAGTTTAAATATAGTTTGCTGTCTCCCAAAGCTCATGTGGAACAACAGAAGTAAGTTTAGAGGTGAAATGTTTGGGTTATGACAGCCTGACCCCAATCAGTGAATTAATCCCCCTGATAGGGATGAACTGGGTGCTAACTGTAGGTAGGTAGGGTGGCTTCCAGGAGCCTTTGGGATTTATATGGGTTTTTTTCCCCCCTTATTGAGCAGAGCTGTTTCTACTTCCTGGTGTGATGTCCTGAACTGCTTTTCTCCAGCAACTCCTCAGCCATTATGTTCTGCCTCACCTGGGCCCTGCGGAATAGAATCAGCTGTATATGGACAGAGACATTTGAAACTATAAGTCCCCAAATAAAGTTTTCCTCCACTAAAATAGTTTTGGTTACACCTTTTGTTCACAGTAATGAAAAGCTGACTAAACCAGGTAAAGCAAAGCAGAAGAAACCCCAGGAAACAATTATTATAAAATGAACATAGAAACATTCACTGAAGAGTTTTAGTTTTATCTGTTATCCACTCAACATTTTCCAAGAGCCTCTGAGAGACTCTGAGGCAAGCAAGGAAGTAGCACACATCTTCACCATAGTGTGCCAGAGGCACATCACCACCCAAATCCAAGAAGCCATCTCTATGGGGAGAGTACTAGTTGGCTGTGGTCAATCCCTCTTCGACTTCTTTTCTAATTCCCCTGTGCAACTCATTATGCTCAGATACCTTGATCCCCAGGGCCAGGGATTTAGAGTGTCCCTTCTTTCATTCAGAGGACAGAGTCTACAGCAGTGATCCCAGTTCAAAGGAGGATAGACGATTTGACTCACTTAGCACTCATTGAGAAGATGGGTTTGAAAACCTGTGTGAACAATGACGTGTCACTCATTTGTTACTTGAATAGCTTCAAATACATGCCTGCTAGGGAGAACTTGTGGTAATTTTAAAAATGATATTAAAATTATAAAGAAAAATTCCCTGGGAATATGAAAATCTCTCGACTTCTAGACAGCTTCTAGACAATGAGAAGACATTGAAGGATCACACATAATAGAAGTTCACTGTGTCATTCTAATTTAGGAGTGTAATTATGAGAGATTTAATAATAAGGATTATGTATGTGCATAAATCATACCTACCATCTACAGTTGATCAGAAGTTTCCTTGTATCCACTGTTTTAATTTTAGTTGCTCACATGTTTGATCAGCACTATGTGTCTTGATATTTTGCCGCAAAATAATAGAGCTTTAGATTTGAAAGATTGCCAGCACATTTTTCTTCTTCCCATTTGTCCCCTTTGTTTAAACATCCTGAACTCTCCACTCTTCCTCCAGCGTCAACATTTTCTAAATGTTCACAGTGACCATCATTCTTTGGTACAGAAGTTACTTTTTGTCTGTTGTCCTTACAAAATGTTTCACTAGAATATAAAATTATATCAATAAATATAAAAACAAGGCTAATATGTTGTCAAATAAGGGAGCCTGCCCATTTAAAATTTTCCATTTTAGTCACACCAGATTTAAGAATTCCAATATAGGGCTGGGGATGTGGCTCAAGCGGTAGCCCGCTCGCCTGGCATGCGTGCGGCCCGGGTTCGATCCTCAGCACCACATACAAACAAAGATGTTGTGTCCGTCGAAACTAAAAAAAAATAAATATTAAAATTCTCTCTCTCTCTCTCTCTCTCTCTCTCTCTCTCTCTCTCTCTCTCTCTCTCTCTTAAAAAAAAAAAAAGAATTCCAGGATATGAGAGAGTTACATGCAGGATGACCATAAATTCTGTTTTTTTCTTGGACAGGATTTAATCTTCTTGTACTGACATCATACCTTGCTAGAATCCTCTGCTTCTCTCAAGATTCTGAAACTTAGAGGACACATGGTAAGGTTATGATAGTTACAAGCAAAATAGCAGAGTGCATTGTAGAGTGTCATTTGTTAACTTATTTTCTTTGAGCCAGATCATCTCTATTGGTATCATACCATCAGTGTCCAAAATACATTTAACTTTCTTCTTTTACTTAATCTTCATCCTAACATTGAAAATCTTCAAAGGATGACAGCTGGGGAGGGAAGGAAGGCTCTGTAACCCTTCCCTGTTTTACCATCCTCGAAACACCATGAAAAGAACTAAACCCCTCTGTTCTCTGGGGAGAATGGATTGTGGAACTTGAAGGGTGGAAGAGTACTCCATACCTGGGAGCTCCTGAACTATTCTCTTTCTCCTCTGAGACAAGGAGAGAGTAATGGCTGAGTAACTTTGGCAGAGGTAGAAGTCAATAGAGTGGGGAGGGAGAAGAACTTTATTTAAAATTTCAATACGTTATGTGTTACATGTGTCTTTGCTTTCCTGGGAGTTTAAAGGTCCTCATTAAGCATTTGGTGAGTGAATGAATGACCTGGAAGGAATAATTCCTGTATACAGAGTCCGAGGGGAGCAGGACACCGTCCAATTACAGAAACTACTATTAGGCAGCTGTGACCCCCGAGGGACTATCGCTTCAGCTGGAGCTCATAGAAATTCAGCATGTGAAACAATATCAGACTTTTGTTGTTGAATATTCAAAAGTATAGCAACTGGTGAGAAACTGCCTGAAATTTACTTGTGTTTATAAAAACGTTCTCAGATTTAAAATGAGCTACTCCCCAAATTAATGGTGCCGTTTTGATGAAGTGCTTTTTAGGCAGGTTTGGAGAGAGGTGGGCAAGACTGTGAAAAAGACAAAAAGGAAATGCATAGATGGGAGGGTTGAAGAGGTGCCAATGGGTGTCTATAAAGCATTCCACCCTAGCTCATGCCTGGTGTTCTGGGAGAGGTGGTTGAGGGATTAAAGTTTCATGAAGTCTGTGCATTGCTGTATGAATCCTGAGGGCACAAATGGGGCTGCTCTGATGGCCACGTGACAATGTGTGGATCTGGATTGGAAGGGCAGCTGCCCCGGGTAGCTGCCCAAGGCACAACACTGTTTTGGTGACTATTTGCAAAGAAACATCTCAGGGACTGAGATCCTTGTGGTCATCTGTCTGAGCTGTACCAACCAGAGTGTGGTGGGCAGGAGAGGGCACAAGCCAAGGAGGGATGTTCTTCATCAAGCTGGAAGTTCAGAAGGCAGAGAAACAGGATGATCATTCTTAATGTAGATCCATTTGTACCTTCTACTGTCTGAAGAGATCAAATAGTCTTCACAGCCAGCCCACGTGCATTTATTTCCTAAAAGATTCTCAGTCACTATCTTGAAAGAGTGAATTTCATGACTTGTCCCCAGTAAAGCTTCACTGTTGGCATTTCCCTTCCTTAGGGTGACCAGAGCGTCAAATAAAATCTGAGAACATCCATGCAAATTAGAATTTTGGATGAAGAACAAATGATCTTGTTAGTTTAAGAATATCTCAAATATTTCCTGGAATGTATTCATGCTCCCCCACACAAATATTGTTTAAAATTCAAGTATCGCTGTGTGTTCTGTCTTGTACCTGGTTACCAACCTTAGGCCTGTTGCATCAATAGCTTCCAGATGGGGCCACCTCTTCCTTTTTTTCTTTTACAAAGATAGAGGTGTTTTGTGGACTTTCACTGTATAGAACTGTACTTGACTCCACATAGCAATCACTTTTCTCAGGTCCTCCAGGGTGTCCTTGTCTCCGAATGACGCTTCTCATGATTGGCGCCTTCCTCATGACTTGTACAGTCAGAACTTTAGCATCCAGGTACCACTGGTCTTTGGTGGATCCTTTCTCTCCAATCTAGAGGAGCATACCTTTTACCTGTTCCCCTCTTTCAGAAGGGAGGAACTTGAAAACACGGGCCTGATTCCATTTCTTGCTTTACAAATTCTCCTTTTCAAGTGCCAGGGTGTGAGTGGTAGTGTGATAGCTTTGTGATACATCTGTGCACAATTAATGAACACTAGACTCCTTGATCTCTTCAGAATTTCCTCCCTGTCTCCTAGGTTACCCATTTTGCAGATTCTGTCCTTTGTAGCAATTTTTGTATAAAGGAACCAATTGCTCTTTCTGAAAACGTACATTCCCATGAGTTGGTTCCAATCTCAGGTTCTTCAGTTATTTGTGCACGTGACTGGAATTCTATTTTGAATTAAATCAAGTGCTCCTCTTTTGACATTTATGACATTGTAAATAATACATTGAGACATTTTTTAATGTATTTCTGGCCAAAAAACCAAGTAAGCTCCCCCCTCGGCCACCTCCACCACCATCACCACCACTACCAATTTTGTTTGCTTTTGAATTTTTTCATGCTGATTTATTTATTTATTTATTTATTCATTTATTTATTCATTCATTCATTCTTTCTTTCTTTCCTTTTGCCTTGCTGGATCTGGTTAGCATAGGCAAATGAACTAGGGCTTTTTTCAACTATCATCTTTAATGGCCTTTTGAGAGTCAGCCTAACCCAGACAAGACATTACATTTTATGCACAATATTTTTGGAATACTTTCCATCTAAGATAGGTTTTAAATTTGCATCATATTGTTTAGTCTTTTTCAGAATAAATGTGTACAATGTAACTTTAAGTGATTTTTTTAAAAAAGATGAGTAAAAGAGAGAGCTAAACTAAAAACTAAATTTTCTCTCATATCTACTGTCTAACAACTGTGCTACTGATATCTGAGTGTAAGTCTCCTATTCTTTAAACAAGCATGATAAAAATCTGCTGCTGTAGGAACAATGCTTTTGTTTGTTTGTCTGCTTTATGCTAGGGTGCTGTTACATTTTGGAATTAATAAAATATATCCCAGTTTATTATAAGTACTTTTAGCTTTCAACAGTGAGCTCTTTAGTTGACACCATCAGATCTGGACCTCATGCTGTGGCAAAAATATGTTTTCCTTTTCTTTCGCATAAAGTTCTTGAAAAAAGTTAATGTTCATCTCACCCTTAAATAAGTGTCTTTGAAGCTTGATTTCCAAAGATCTTTGAATTTTTCTGTTTTCAAAAATATTGCTTCCAGGGGGTAGATTGCCATGGTTTTCTCAAGTTAAGTTCCAAGCATGCTTATGTAAAAGGGAACTTTGTGAATAAAATGGACAAGGTTTGTCAGAGGAAAGGATCGCTGCAGAAACGTAGACACAAATGTGCCACTGGATCCGTGTATCAGAGAACATTGGACCTTTGTGGGGTTTTTTGGGGGAGAACAGGGGTATGGCTTATTTCCCTTAGAAACTGTAATGAATAATCTAAAGAGAACAAATACAATAAAATATTGTAACTGCACTGAAACTGGAGATCTGAGCTCTCATTCTTTGCAACCTCTCTGAACTCTCTGAAGCCTTGATATCTTTCATTATGGAAATATGACAATAGAATAGACTTGTCATTCCCCCAAACAGTTCATGAACACAATTATCATGAAATTATTATATTTTTTTTCCTTTCAATCTAAAGTTACTGGGCTCTTACCCATACCTAACAAATCTGGCAACCCTGTCTCATGAATTTCCCTTGGCCAATGATTGTCTTACCAAACAGAAACAGTCAATTTTCAAACAGTCAACAGGTACAATTGATTTAGTGTTGCAGAAAAACATGAATTCACAACTTTTATCAAATATCAGAATATAGAGTATGTTTAAGTACAAGAATGGACACAAATAGAACTGCATATGTAGAGAAAAGTGAGATTAGAGAAGTTGCACCAATAATCTAGGTAGGAAAAATGGGATTTGAAAAGCCACATTATTGCTAGCAGATTCTGCAAATCCCTACATCTTATCTGTTTGCCTGAGATGATAAAGATTGGTGATGTGAAGGATGAACTGGGCTCTCCAGCTCAGACACCTTTCATCCTGTAAAGCTGGCTGTCTGTATCAATCTAGTGTTTCCTTCTATAAGAAACGAATATTAAGTAATTGAATATGATCAATTGGAACACCCTTCATTGGAAAGGTGAACACATTAGTCATCCTGGATTTAAACAGGGCTCTGATGGACATGGGGGAGTCAGATCTCAGGCTCATGATTACCCATTGCTCTTCACTAGGTGGATATTGCTCCAGAACTTGCAGTCCTCTGTACACACAGTAGGTTGTCCAACCAGGCCTCCTGCTCTCAAGACAGCAGACAGATGAGCTTTGTATTTAGTCTTCAGTCAAAACACGCTTCCATTCCAAGTTTTGTTTTTACCTCTTTTGGTTGAATTTAGTGAACCTTTCTTGAACAGGTCTGGGGTGTTTAGAAATCCGCAGACAAAACAAAGCCTTGAAACTGAAAGAAGAGAGAGAACAAAGGAAGCACATATGAATGTCCACATTTCTCACTGTCCACAGTGAAGCCCATTTCTCAATGTCCACAGTGAGAAAAGAGTGAATAAATTAGGCTGTACAGGTTTATAAAGAACACAGGAATTAATGGTGGTTAGAACAATCTAGAAAGTCTATATGAAGAGGGCCAGGGATATAGCTCAGTTGGTAGAGTGTTTGCCTCTCAGTCAAAAAGCCTGGGTTCAATCCCCAATACCACAAAAAGAAGAAAAGAAACAAAAAAAGAAAAAAAGAAAAGAAAGTGTGTCAACCTCTCACAAGCAGGAGCTGAGCTTGTGACATAGGCTTGCCAGCCGTTAGCCAGGCCGTCTCACCAGGTTCTTATCACTCTCACCCACCCCTGCCATAGTGCATCACCCAGCTGGAATCTGCTGTTCCTTTTCCTCTGACCTTCAGTTTTCTATGAGTTATAAAGAATCTATGTGATCTTTTGTATTTATATTTAAGCCATTTTTCTTTCTACATAGTTCTTTGATCAAACATTGTTCAGGGATTAGTTTGCTTTCAAGACTTCTTTCTAACATTGGATAGGTTCTCAAGTTTTAGATGGTTTATCATAACCTTAATTTCTAATAGACTTTCATACTTATTTCTCCAACCAATGCGTACATTTAATCATTCTAACTTTAAAAACACAAAACGGAACCAAAAACCCTCCTCTGCCAGGCCTGAAGTCTAGTCATGTTGACCTCACTATGGCAGAGTAATCAACTCACGCACACAGGTCCTTCTATTCTTCATCCTCATTTCAAAAT
The DNA here is from genome assembly GCF_052094955.1 of Ictidomys tridecemlineatus. Taxonomy (NCBI): domain Eukaryota; kingdom Metazoa; phylum Chordata; class Mammalia; order Rodentia; family Sciuridae; genus Ictidomys; species Ictidomys tridecemlineatus. The sequence goes on from NC_135478.1 coordinate 222,056,158, forward strand.
GGTCCAATATTTTATTGTCCTTTTGAAACTACAAGTTCCAGGCTATTTCTCTTTTTTCTCGTGAAACAGATGCTGATCTAAAGGATGTTTGTGATCCTATTACTCCTCTCCAGATTGATGTGGTAGCTTTCTTAATTGCAGTTGAGTCTCAAGGTGTAGTATTTATTATTTGTTTATGTTATTTTTTTAGTTTAACATCTTCTAGGCCTTTTTGCATTCGATAACTGCCGGGATTCGTATTTTTCGATAACACCAAGCCAGTTGTTCATTGAGTAACTCTTGCGGGATCCTCATATGGAGACAGAGACTCTCTCATGTGTCTCCTCTGACAAGAAAACTAGTGCCACTCATGATGGTTTTACTCCCATGACCTAATTACCTGTGAAAAGCCCAACTCCAAGAGCCGTCACTTGGGAATTATGGCTTTGACAAATGAATTCTCTGGGGACATAAATATTTAGTCCACAGCAGCAGGCATTTAGTAAACCAATTCTGAATTGGATGGAAGACAATAATAACCTCTTGATATAAATTGCACCAATTTCCACTGAGAAGGAAACAATTAAAATAATTTGGGAGGATATAGACATAACCCTATTTCTGCTGCTTTGAATTGTGTGTGTGTGTGTGTGTGTGTGTGTGCTAGAAAAAGGTTGAATTTGGCAAAATCAAAGGACAGTTTTAAAATAAAATCAAACCATCACACTTTCCTCTGGCAGCCCAGAGCAAACAAGACAAGGACCTCTGAAACTGTGAAAAACAATGTTCTTGTTGAGTTCCCCGAAGAAGCTGGAAGTCCAACAGTGCAGCCTCCTTGTTCTGATTGCTCCTTTTTGCAGCTCCAGCTGACCCTCCACCTCAAGTTCAGATTCCTGGAACCACTGGAAGGAACCATTGCATTATATTCAAGATCTCATCAGTGGAAGTCAAAGTTCAAGGTACTTTATTGAAGCCATGGCATTAAGAAAGTAAGCATTGTGATAGTTATTCTGGACTTGGAATGAAGATAAATAATAAGACATAGACCCTTTGCTCCACTGATGGGGGCCCAGATATGGCCTGGTATTTTTGCTAGTGCTATATCTCCAGAGTTCGTATAAATCAATTTGCAGAGGCATTATTTATTTCTCTTTCCAAGACAATTTGCCAGAATGAGGTCAGAAAGAAAGATTAATATGACAGCTAATACTGCAGCAAGAAGAAAACTGTTTTACAATTAGGGTCAGATCTTAAAGAGGCAGGTATTTTTGCTTTGCCAGGAAATATTAATTTCACATTTCCCACTGGCAGATTCTAAGTGTGTCCAGTGTCAGTGCAGAAAAATGTCTCATGTGGAGGCCTTGGGTTCAAAATCTTAGAATAATTCCCTTAAAGTTTCTGATCCTGAGTCAAATATCTTCTGAAAACAGCAAAACATCATGGGGTTGTGTGAGAATTAAAATAAAGAATGGGTGGATAAAGAAATTTACAATGAAATACAGTTCAATCACAAGTAAACATGAAATGTCATCATTTGTGACAACCTGGATGGACCTGGAAGACTGTACATTTCAGGAAACAAGCCAAGTCCAGAAAGACAACTGTCACATGATCACATTCACATGTGAAATCTAGAAGCTTCATAGAAGTTGTGAGTCGGATAGAGATTACCAGAGGCTGGGCAGAAGGTGGGGGAGAGGAGTGTGAGGACATTGGACAGAGGTACAATGTTATGCTTAGCAGGAATAAGTTCTGGTATCGTGGATACAGAGGGTGACAATAGTTAAGAAGGATGAGAGGGATTTCAGTGTACTCACCATCAAGATACAATAAAAATTTCAGGTGATAGATATGCTAATTACCATAAGTTGATCATTACCCAATATATGCATGAATTAAAACATCACATTTACCTTGTAAATGTGTTTCAATATTACATCAATCAAAATTAATTCATACAAAATGAAAGTAGGTGGGTGGTGGAGTCCCTCTAAGAGTAGCTCTTTAGCAAAGAGCAGGTGTTTGATAAACAGCTTCTATGATAAAGGACGGACTCCACTCCTTATAAGCTTTCTTGCCTAAGGAATCAAACACAGCTCTAAGTGGAAACTTGTACTGTTCTTTTATATTTTAAACCTTATGAACTTTTGTCTCATATTATTAAAAAAACTTCACAAATAAACAGAGTATGCATTATTTTCTTCTTATACTTCAGAGAAATAAACTGAGTCACAGAATTGAGTGATACACTGGAAAGATTATAAAACTTAAAGAGAGGAAGTTTAATGAAATTCCTAGTAGAGCCACTAACTGTGGTATGCCCCCCAGCATTTTAGCCCTCCTGTGTGAAAGGTAAAAATGCTGACCTAGATGTTCACCATGGTCTGAAAAATCCTGTCTGTGATAGGGCTCAGGCAGAGAAAAAATTATAAACCGAATTTGGGATTATGTAGTTATTAAATAGTATGGTTTTCCTCACTTGATCATATTGTTCTTTTTGCAGTTATTTGCAGCATCGATCCCCTGTTTTATATGATGAAATTCAAATTCACTTGCCCTTTAAAAATCCAACTGCTAAATGTACGTGTCTTACAGTAAATGTTGCTCAACTACCAATGATTTGTTGTAACTGCATGGGGGACACACATAAATCAAAAACACATTTAGAGCTCTGTCCGAATTATAAATTCAATAACTTGGGTGCAAATTATAAATCAAATGACTACTGTGCAACTGTCAATCAATTGAAATAGATTAATAACCGCGACTGAAGTGATTTGATGAACTACAGAAGTTATGGGAACTGCAAGATTTCAGCTCTAATTTGAGAATTTTTCTAGGGTTGGCAAAATACGTCTGTACACTAGGTAATAAGAACAGGAAAATTTACAGGACACACACCTTGAGCTCGGATAGGGTTTCATTTTGTTTTCACAACTGCCCTCTCCAGTAGATACGCTTGTCATTATTATCATTTTATAGATGAGAGACTATCAGAGAGGTGAAACAGTTTTCCTCATGTGGCATACTGATGAACTTTAGAGAGGATTCAAACCACCACGTGGGGAGTCTTCTCTGATGTAGATATCTTAACCATTGCACTAAACAAATCCAGGTATGATGGATTTGTTTTAATTATGAACAGTTTAATTTTCTTGCTCAAATGAATCTTTCTTATTAGGATTCTTCAGTCCATCTGTGTTGTTTTCATGACTTAACAGAACCACAAGTTCATGAAAATTAAAAGTAGATGCTCTGTATTTTCTTTAAAAAATGATTTCTTGAGTTACTTATCCACTACCTGCACTTTCCTCTTTTGGAGATGCAGGAGACCTCCAGCCAAGTCATGGGTTTTGCTGAGGGTTAAAAGGAAAAATGATACTATGCCAATAGCTCAATGTTTAGTTTCCTTTAGATTATTTATTAGATTGCAAATGCAATTTTACAAACTCAGGTGAATTGAGTACCTCCTGCAAGATAGGCTCTGTTCTAGCTCTCCAGATAGGCACTTTCTTTCTAAGTCTCAAAATTTACAAGAAGATTGTTCTCATTAGCATTGAGACTTTAGTAGTCAGGAGTTCTGTGGAGTTGTGTGGGTTGAACACACATGGCCTGTCTTACAAAAATGTAAGTGATTTTACTGACCTCATATTCCAGCTTGTGAGAGAAAAAAATGCAATACCTCAAACTCTTGACTTCCCAAAGAAAGTGTGCTTCACAGAGACCTACAACCTCTTTTCATGCTGTAGGAACTTTGGACATTCTGCCTAACCTACTAACCAGTCAGTCCTTTTGCAGTCCTAACCTGCCCAACACCATTGTCTGTGGAGAGAGGGGAGGAGAAGCAGAGATCTGGCCTCACACAACACCTCCCACAGTACAATCAACATTAGTGGTTTGATCCTTGTGTAGCAGCAGCAGAAACAGCAGCAGCAGCCATGCTTAGGATATTTATCTGCAGCCAGTGAATCTTGGAATACCTTCAGGTAGTCTATCCCTGACCTCAGAATCCTGTGGAGACCTCATAAACCACAAGCACTAAAATCACGTGGCAGCCACTTAAAAAGTAGCTGGGTGTATCCTAGTTACCTTAGGAGGCTGTGGAACATGGTAAAGGTGAAGAGAAAATGCTGGTTGTCACAAAGAATGCTGAATGCTAGCAAACAAATTCATCCAAGAGAATAAAGGGAAAGGAACATAAACCATACAGAAAGCTATTCCCCATACTTTCTACATAACAAGGTAACGACGCTCCCGCCACTCCTGTGTGATTCTTAGGATATGAGCCTCATGGTGGAGATTGTTTCTCTCATTGCACCTGCACAAAGATGAGGTACAGAGGCTAAGCCACCTTATGAGACAGCATGACCTGAGATGAGTAAACTGATCCAGGCAGATCCAGCTTCAGAGTTCCTTTAAGCAACGGGCAGGTTTATAACACAACAGTCTTGAGATCCCAGAAAAGCAGTCAGAAGTCACCTAGGGCAAATGAAAGGAAGTGGGCTTTCTCATTACTGACTTCTAGCTCCAATCCTTGGAAAAATATCTCATATAATATAATATAATGATCTATTTGTACAACTAAAAGAATAATTATTTTCATGGTTGGTTAGGAAATAGAAAATCACCCTGACCTCTTGAGGTAACTACTACCGTGAATTTAATGCTAATAATTTCCTAAAACTTTTTTTTTTTTAATTTTTATTCAGGGAAAATTACACAGAATTAAATTTGCTGCCTTATCAAGTTTAAATATATGATTCAGGAGTATTGAGCATATTTACATTGCTATGAAATTCATCTTACAGAACTCCCAGTCAAAAGTCAGACTCTATACCCATTCGACACAACTCCCCAGCGCTCCTCCATCTGGGGTCACCACAATCTGCATTCAGTTTCTATGAAATTTGACTGTTCTAAGTTCCTCATGGAAGAAATAGTGGAATCAGTGTACTTTTTTTTCTTTTTGTGACTGGTTTATGTCATTTAGTGAGTGTCTCCAAGGTTTATCTATTCTGCACCCTATTTAGAGTTTCTTTTTATAAAGTGGTTTTAGCAGCATTATTGGTTTGATCCTTGTGTAGCAGCAGCAGAAACAGCAGCAGCAGCAGCCATGCTTGGGATATTTATCTGCAGCCAGTAAATCTTGGAAATTAGTTTTTTTTTTTAACTGCTATCACCAAAATATATAACAAGAACAATTAAAAGAAGAAAAGTTTATTTTGGGGCTCTCGGTTTCAGAGACCTCAATCCATAGGTGACCAATTCTGTTACTGGGAGCCGAAGGTGTGGCAGAAGGGTGTGGTAGAAGTCAGCAGCTCAGAACACCAAACTAGGAAGCAGAGAGCAAGCACCCCCACTCTCCAAGAACAAAATATGTACTCTGAAGGCATGCCCCAATGACCTTCCAATGACCCCCAATGATTCTCCTCCAGCCATATCCTACCTTCCAGTTAACAACTCAATTAGTCCTTGTCAAGGGCCTAATGAGCTGATTAGATTAAGACTCTCAGAGCCCAATCATTTCACTCTGAATTTTCTTAATTTCTCTCACACATGAGCTTTTGAGGGACACCCAATATCTAAACCATAAATAAACCATTCCCTTTACTGTGAATGAAAATATTTCTAAATAATATATTATTTATTTATGCATCTTTTGCTAATTATAGTTTGAGTTGCATCTGTGCTTGCTGATAGAGCTGATTTTTACTGTTAGCTTGAATTCCACAGTACAATACTAACTACTCATGGAGGACATTGACTTCTTTCAACTTCTTACTAAAATGGACATGCTAATTTTAACATGTTTTTTTTATACCTGTCCTGACATATTGTCAAGAAGTGAGATAAAACGTTGCTTTAAAATAATTTTATCTGTTTCTTTTTACTTTTATAATATTATTATTTGGCATTAATCACAAATTGCACACGTTCAATTTTGGTTCCTTTTAATGACCACTTGACTTTGAGGAACATATACAACTTTTCTCAGTTGGAAGCTGCTCTTCTATGAAATAATACTATGGTAATTCTGATGATCAAGTGAGTTAATATACCTATTGTTACATAATAGTGTTTTATATTTGTCTCTCATATTTTATTAATTTATTCATACTTAGGATCTAACCCAGGACACTTTACCACTCAGCCACATCTCCAGACATTTTTAACTTTTTTTTTTTTAATTTGAGACAGGATCTTGCTAAGTTGCTTAGTGTCTCACTAAATATCCGAGGCTATCCTTGAATTTGCAATCCTCCTGCTTCAGCCTTCAGAGTCACCAGGATTACAAGTGTGTACCATTTTAACTTCTTTATTCTTGGCGGTGTTAAATGAGTTAGTATACTTGTTTGTCACATGATAGAATTTTATCCTTGCATTTTATATTTTATTCTTAAAGTGAGTGATACAAATTTTGCTTTTATATGTGTATAAGATTATATATATATAATTATATATGTATATATAATATATACTTTATATGTATATAATATATACATATATGTAAAGTATGTATAATTATATACATGCAATTATTATGTATAATATATACATATATGTAAAGTATATATAATTATATACATGCAATTATTATGTATAATATATACATATATGTAAAGTATATAATTTTATATATGTATATGTATACATATATATATATATATAAAATATAGATATAGACCTAAAATTATTTATTGAAAAGCTGTTATTTTCTCATGGATGAGACATGCCATCCAGTTCTGTCACAAATTATTCCTGGACTTTTATTATGTGATGTGTTTCCCTAATTGCTAATCTGTATCAAAAGTCTATTTATCTTTCCCCTCAATTATATCACATCATCTCTGTTATGAGTATCTCTTAAAAGTTTTGGAATCTCTAATAAAAATCCTCTAGATACTGCTTATTCTAAAAGCATGTCTTGGGTACCTGACCCTTGGCTACATACATCTGAGCAGCTGTCCATTTCCAGCCCTCCCCCCATGTTCCCTCAGAAACAGAAACAAAAATGATGGTACATTAAATAAAATCTGTATATATCTGCAGAAGAGTTTGGGGAGAGTTATTCTCCTTATGATAGAGGCTCGTCTAATCCTTGATGTTCCATGTTTCTTAATTTGCTAAGGTCTTTTAAGTGTCATAGCATAGAATTTAATATTCTCCACTAGGGAATCAACATCTATTACTATATTTTTGATGGTTTACTTTGGTAGATGTTGTGAAAAATTGTTTTAAAAGAAATTGCATTGATTTACACTCTTCCTGCAACGTGTAAGTTCCAGTTGCTCTACATCCTTACCAATACTTGGTATTTCAGGTTATTTTAGTTGGGTTATTTCTGTTGCTAAGCACTATTTATAACTCTTTTTTAAGGTGATTTTTTTTTTTACTGTAGCCAATCAACAGGTAGAAGATAGAAAATGAATCCTCAATTATTAATTACATTTCAGTAGGTACAATAACGTAGGCCATCAAGGGAGAATAAAAAATATTCAAGGTACTGTTTTGACTTTCTCTGTCTCTCTCTCTCTCTCTCTCCCCATCACCTCTCTCTCACACTTCCCCCACACATATATATCTATATATTCCCACTTGAAAATGGGATGAATTATATAACTACTTGTTAATTGCTGCAATTTGCATACCAAATGAAAGCCCAGCTGCAACATAGACTAAATGCCAGAGATATCAATTTCAATTAATATGTGATTTCCAACTATGAGCAGGAGACTACTGAGAACTATAGGGTATAAAAGTAATGTTTGAGGATGGTACAGCCTCTCTTCTAGGACTAAGGCTGCAACTTAGGGAACTAGAAATAAATACATTTTTACTCTGACAAATACCAAAGGAAACCAGAATTACAAAAAAAAAGTTGTAAAAATGAAAACTGCAATTGTATGAGCTCAAATGAAGGATTTAAAAAATTAAGTTTTGCTCTTAGGAATCCTATAAGAATAAATAAAAATATGGTATTTTAGTTGATTATTCAAGGAAGATAATTTCAATGAGTAGAAATAAGTGTTATGTTTTTTTTTAAACATCAGAAAAGTGTTCCATTGTCTTATAAAAGTCAATGCATTAATTGAGTGATTGATTTTGGAAAATAATTTCATTTGGTTGAAATGAAGTTTTGCAAGAAAAGGTCAGTCCCTGGCACACAGTTGGATTCTTCACTGAATAAATACTAGAATAAATGAATAGAAAGATGAAAAAAATGAATTAGTCTGTCAATGAGTGAAGAATAAATAAGTGCATAATAGAAGGATGTAGGGTCACAGTTCTGCAGGGGTCCATTGCCCTGTAAGTCAACTACTAATTACCCTCTTTTCCCAGAATGGCTTCTCAAAAAAATTTTTATCATGAACTGTCTCATTCTTATAGAGATCTTTTGGAAACAAAATTGAATTTTCTTTACTCTCCAACGATATAAAGATAATGGGTCCTTCTGGGAAAAATGACAGCTTTGTGTACAGACATTCATAAGAGACTTGAGCTTCTTTAACTCAGGGGTCCTCATCTGTGGGGCACACCCTCTGTGAGTGTTATAATCCTGGTACCTCCACACTGGATTTGCAAATACAAACATTATGCTCATGCTGCTCACCCTGCTGAGGGCAAGAACTTTCTCTTACCCACATGTCTTCCACCTGTGTCTTCCACCCATATCCCTTTAACTTTGGAAGATGAGCATGTCAGCTTACATGCAGCATAAAATTTGACTTTTTTTTTTGACAAGAACTATATCAAGAGTTTTTGGTGACCTTTGAGACATTGTGCTGAAATTAGCATTTAAATTAATTTTAATGGAAAATAATTACTTTGACAAAAGTGGGTTTTGTAGTGTTTTGTGGTTTGAGATATCATGTATCATTTTGTCAGTATGAACATAAAACACCAAGAGACTATATTCTTGGAAATGAGGAAATTTGTATTCTGAACCATAAGTCTATCCTTTTAATTCTACCTCCCTGAGCTTCAGTACCATCACCTATAAAATGGGTCAATAGATGGCTTCTAAGCTATTATTTAGAAATAAACTTCATCTTTTCTTGTGCTCTACTGCAATATTCAGACATCTCCTGTGTTCTGTGTTATGCTAAAGTCAAGTATTGGTATTACTAGTGTAGGCACTGATACAAACACGACATAAGAAACCGTTCAATAAGACACTAGACACTTTCACCAGTTTAAAAAAAAAAAACTCTCATTTTAATTTATGCTCATCTAGAATGTTGTTCATTTCATTACAGGAATGGATAAAAAAGTCCTTACCAAATACATTACCTTCTTTTTTCTCTACTAAGAATATATGGCTAATTAGATATAACTCTATATTTACCGTCCTCTTAATTTGTAAATATCTATAAAATGATCTTTTACCAGACATCTACTCAATCAATAAAACTTTGGCTACAAGAAATGTATAAATTAAGGAATAACTGTTGAATTGTCTAAAGTTTCTTTTTTTAAAGATTTCCTGTATATAATATTACCCAGAAGTAGACATAAGATAAAGGATTGCAAATCTCTCTCATTTCTCTCTACTTCTTTCTCTCTCCTTCTAAAATTTTTGAGAGAATAAAATAAAAGTCAGAAAATGTATTTACAATATTTTCTGAGAAAAGAAATGTAAATCATTTACACAAATTTATCCCCTGAAAATACAGCCTGCTGTTGCCCTTTTGGGACAAAGTCTACTTTAGTTATTTATTAGTATTTATTAGTATTCTTCAACATTTCCCTTCTGGGCATTTTATTTGAAAAGATACAAATGCTAACTATACAAATCGAACACTGTACAGAGAACACTTTATGCTCCATCTGAATATATTTGTCACTTTGTACCGAAGCTGTAATCTCAGAAAAAGGACACAGCAAGGTTCCACAAATGTTAGTCCTTCATAGATGATTGCTCATAAATGAAGGCTATTTTAAAATGCTTTGTGCATGAGCGTAACTTCAGACCACTTGACTTCTCTCACAGGAAAAAACAAATGGTGGCAGAGACGAAGTAAGGAATTAGTGTGTCCATAGCATGGACAAAACTGAGGAAGGAAAGTGTTTAATTACATTGATTTAACATTCCACATTGCATACATGTATTATGAATTATCATAATGTTGTCCATAACTGTGCACTAACATTATGTCTCAAAAATAACTAAAAAAATCGGATGGTTCACTTATAATTCAGGTAATTATGGATTTGCCATTATTTCAGCAAATTTTATAAACATTCATTATCCATTTTTTAAAAGTGTATTTCACTTCTGTCCTTTTTTACTTCAACTTCTGCCAGAATAAATCCCTGGATACCAGAATACCATCAGCATTACATGTGTATAAGTGTTTGTACATGTATGGGCAAAAGAGAGAGAGAGTATATCAAATTTAAGTCTGGAGATTCCATGCTGGATAAAATGTCATTGATAAGTTTTATAAAACATGCATTATACCATCCTGCCTCTGATAAATCCACAGTGTATGGGAAAAGCAGAAACAAATGACAGTACAGTAGAATAAAAGTAGATTCCTAAAGATAACGCTCTGAGGTCCATAGTCACATGATCACAACTGTGCACGCAGCAGGATTTCAAGCACGAACAAGACTGCTTGCTTCTGAGTGTCCAGTGGACCTTAACGGAAAGGCTGACACTCAGCTGATGTTGAAGAATTTAAAGAATCAAAAAGAATTTAGCACTTAGGTGATCAATACATATTTTCTGAGTAAATTCATATATAGTGAAGAAGAGAATGACTGAAAGACAACACAAAAAGAAATAATAAATGGCATATGTGATGTATTTTTTTCCCTTTCCCTTGTTTGAATTCATTGAATCCTTTTCTAAATACATCGCATTGGTTTCTATATAACATATTGATAATGCATTGTATGAGAGTTTTCAGGACCAATTTACAGGTGATATGAACCACAGGAAACCATCTTAGTACATTTCTCATGTGAATATTTTTGGCAAAAACACAAATTATATTTCAAAAGTAACTGCAAAACAAGAATCTGATTGTTTCAAAGACAGAAGTAATTCATTATACGTACTTTGCCTTCTGACCTCTAGGTACTATTTAGGCTTATTTGAAGAGGTGTGGTGTGGGTTATTTGTTGCTCGTGATACACAGGGTAGACATTATGGACAGAAAATAAAGCATCTCTTCCATGCCTTATAAATACAGCTAAGGAAACCAGGAGGAATCACTTAAGCTCAGAAAGAGGACATATTCTTCTGGGATGGACCATTGATTAACCAAGGTCCCTGAGTACCTTGTGGTGTCTTGCTGGAAGGATTTTTTTATTTTATCAGCTCCTTTGATTTGAACACTATTGCTATTCTATTTACCGAAGAAGGAAAGATGATTCCAAAGAAGAGGGAAAGTGTCAACCATTGAAGGAATCTGAGCAGTGTGACCAGAATGGAGAAACCTAGAGACATAGAAGGATGAAAATCTAATCACTAAACTATCTGCCATGAACCAGCTGGAGGTCATTGCTGATTAGATAATTTGATATGAAATATGCTTGAATAAAAATGGTGAAAGAATAAATTAATTTCTACTCTCACAACTCTAGATGTCAGATACATTGTAATGGAATAAAAAAAAAATCTACCAGGTAAATCAGTATGTGACCCTCCCTTCCCTAGAATGAGTAGTTATTCTACAAGGAAAAAATCACATTCTTGGTTTTCATAAGGCTATAATAAGAGAATATATCTGCAAATGTTAAAGAAGATAGAAGGAATCAACATTTCATACCACTTCACCAATAGGTTAGAAGCAGAAATTGAGTGATAGTTTAATTAAATCAATAACAAACAACATCAGGCTTTTACTAGCTTAACAGATTTTATGATTCAATTGAGAACTAGAAACTGAATTTATAGATAACCAAGGCAGGTTTGCAATTAGGATTAGTGTAGCCTATCAAGTAGAGTTAAATATTCTAAAATATGTAGTGAGAATACTGCCAAATGCAATAACACCATTAATGGAGATGTAGTCGAATTTTAGAATCACAATCAAATGGCATTTTGGAAAAGTGAATCTAAATGCGTTTAGAATTGGTTTAGTTTACCTCAACTTGATTGTGAATTGGTTCTCTAATTTATTCTATGTTTTTTGCAAATAATTAAACCTGTTTCTAAATTCTTCCAACTTAAAACATTTACTAAATTTTGAAGTCTAGAGGGGAAATTGCAAAAGGATGAGGTAAACATCGTTTTTAAATCTGAGTTCAGTTGAATATCACATTTAGAGATGTAATATAAAAAAATCATAAAGCCATCTGTCTCAATTAGCACTACTTCAGCAAGTAAATAAAATAAAAATAACCAGAAAAGTAAACTTTACATGAGGGAAAATATATACTCAATTGGATTCTATGGATCAACAACAATGATTTATGGTCTATTAAGGTACTTGGGGTACTGTAGGAATGAAGGATCCTGCAATTTTGAAATGAGGTTTTAAAGCAGGAAAACTTTAGGTTTATATCAGTGCTTATTTGAAACCAAATAGGATAACATTAACTATATGATAATTAGGCAGTTGTTGAAATGAAATAATTAGTAGAGTGCTCAAAATCCCTCTTCTTTTAAATATTGCGGCCATTTTCTAATGCTAAAGTAATTTCTTCTTATCCACAGTTGTTTGTTCTTTGGTTTCAGTTACCCAGTGTCAGAAGCGGTCTAAAAATATTAAACAGAAAATTCCATAAAGAATCATGTTTTAAATTGATCATCATTCTGAGAAGCAAGATGGAAACTCACACTGTCCTCTCCATTCCACTGGAGTGTGAATCATCCTTTTATGCAGGGTACTCACACTGTAATTCTACCTTCATATTAGTCACTTAGTAGCTGTCTAGGTTATCAGATCATCTTTCAAGGTATTACAGCACTTGTGCTCAAGTAACAGTTATTTTGTATGATTATGCCTCCAAACTACGAGAGTAGTGATGCTCGCAATTTGGATATGCAAAGCAGAAGCTATAAATTGCTTTACAGTTTTCCTTTAACTGAACAGGTGATTTTTTTAAACTTAATGAAAAAAGAAGTAAATCATTTGATCTATGGTTAAAATAAATCTTCCGTTGATGAAAGTGGAAAAATAAATCTGTTCTAGTTTTTCTGACCTACCTCAAAGTACAAAAGTTAAGGCCACCATTTGTGATAGTTCTTTGTTAAGATAGAAAAGGCGTTGGATTTCTCTATGCATGCATGTTTAAGAAAATATAGTGGAAAAAAAAAAGAAAATATAGTGGATGTAGGGTTTGTACTAACTGTTTTCAGGCATCCACCCACCGGGGGTCTTGTAATGTACAATAGCATATTGATCAAGAATATTATACATAGGTTATTTCAAATCCAAGTACGGGTGAACACGATGACTTAAAGTTGTTTTAATTTTGGAAGTCATCAAATAAGCAAGATGAAGTCATAAACCAAATAATGCCAGTGAGTGAATGTTTCCGTGCTGCCTGCACTATACCTCACAGAAGTACACCTGGATTTTGTGATCTTGTCAGATCAGAATTAGGTGTCTGTGCAGGTGGATGCTCACAGAACTATGGGCTCACTGCTGCTCCCTTCAGCACACCAGCTACAGAAGCAACTCAGCCATTACAATAGCAATTCTACATAGAGTTGTGTTGCCATAACAGAGACTCCCTCTGCACGATAATCAGATCAGCTTAAAACACTTTGAGCTCACAGGAATGATAGCTAACTCAATGAAAAATTTTCCAGTGTGAAGTTGAAGAAGTTCTAAGAGTTCTTGAACCTCAAATTCTTCATCCGCACAATAAGGAACTTTAATCATAAAGTTGCGCTGAATTCAATGAGTTGATATTTCAAAAGCAAATGAAGAAGAGCTGGGCTCAGGCAGGCATCCTCTGACCATGCAGGCACAAGTGGCTGTGACAAGGATCACAGTGATGGTGGTGAAGATTTCTCCTTAGAGGGTGGAAAAAGTACATTTGTCTGCATTTTTCTGCATTTCTATCCCTGAAAAGCAAATAAGAATCTCTGATATTCTTGGAATACTCTCTTCAGAGACTATGTTTGGGGTCACCCAAATCTCAGGTTTGGGTAATGACTTATGAAGCCCATCATCAACAGAGATACAGTTCTGTCAGTTACTGACACTGGAGTTTTATGTACCAGTAACCAGTGTCAACCATTACTACAAAAGTCAATTCTCCTGTAAAATGTCTTATGCTTCCCTAATGCCATGTTTCTCTTTTCTGACTTTCTTTTTCCTTCAAGCCAATTTCAAATATGCATTTAACTTCATTTCACTTTTATGAAAATATATGATCGAGAGAATAGAATATGCCACGATAAGTCCAAGGCTTAAACTCCCTTAAGAAATTTTCAGGTCATATTCTATAATCTCTCCTTCTCCACTCCCTGCATTGGATTTGAAAAGGCAGCAGCTGAAGAAAAGCTTTGCATATTTCAAACTTTGGCTGGGAGCCAGCCCTCTCTGCTACTTAGAGGATGCCGTGAAGCTGGCAATTTATTTATTCCAGCCTAGACACAAGTGTGGCAGTTCTATTGTTCCTGTAGGCTCATCCTGTTGATAGCTAACAGGCTCTAGTATTTATTTGTTTAACTTAGCATGTTCAAATTTTATAAAGTGATTTTCTTTCAACAAAACAAGTAAAAAACAAAATTCCATAAGGATTTTATCTAATCTTGTGTTTTCAACTTTACCTTTACAATAATGACTGTCAAACAGACATTTGCGTTTCTGTTTTTTCCCAAGGTTCAGATATTTATTTTCATTATCAGGTAGAATATTTGTAAGGTTACTGTAATCATAGTAATAGTATAGATAAAAATGGTAATAATTATTATTATCATTAATAGTATGACTATTTACTTATTCCCTAACCTACCACTTAGCGGGCACTCATGGTTACTTTATATGTATTTTCTGATTTACTTCCTGATGAGTACAATTAGTCTTAGGTTTTTAAAAGGATATTCAGATATATTGAGTCGTTCTGGAAATCTACAGGTGGACAAATATTTGCACTACCTCTAAAACAATGTTTTATGTCCCATAATCCTCCGTTCCTATTAATAACATAATATCTGTTGCAATTTATAGTTCCCAGGTTTGAATATGTATTTTATTTTTGATATTCCTATCAAGTTTCACCTTTTCTTTCCATCAGCACTGCCCTCATCTTGGGTAAAGTCTTTATTATGTCTGTATTATTCATACCCCAAATATTTCTCCATTTGTTTTCCCCTTTTACTCTGAAGATTAAAAGGGGGGGGGCATCTGGAAGAAGAAGGAGAAGGTGGGGGAGGAGTTGGAGGAGGAGGAGGAAGAGGAGGAGAATGACAGATCATGTTTTTCTTACTTAAAAGGTTGGGCTATTTTTTTGCTCTCAGGGATATAAAGACAAATTTTTTTATCTAACTTGCAACACACTCACACGCCCACTGATACACACAGAGCATGTCCACCAATCCTCCAGCCTCAGAGTTGTGTTGGGCTACTCATATCTTCAAGTCACTATGGACTTTCACAGCTCCCTTGCCCTGTGCAGGCATTCCTCCTGGCCAGAGTCTCCTTCTTCAGCCCCTTCCTCATTGACAATAACTGTGCTGCACCTCAGCTCTATGGCACCCCTCCATGCAAAAACTCAGCTGTCTGCCCTCTGAAACAGGGTTCACTTCTTCCCTGGGTTCCTGGCCCTTGTAACATACTCTTTGTTTCACAGGTCACATGGTACCATCATTTGTCTGCTTATTTGCCTATTATGTAGATCAGTGGATGGAAAGAATCCAACTTTACATAACAGTCTTACGTGCATTGAATTAAGAAGAATCACTAGAGAGCTGGAGTTTCTCCTGACTTTTCTACTTTGCGATTCTGGAAAAATGGTATTAACTGGCATGTGGACTTTGGGTATTAATTCATCACCTTCCTTGGATCTGAGGTTGGTTTGCACGAGATTACTATTCACCTTGCCTTTTAGCTTAAAGTCCCATGATTCTATGAACGAGTAATTTGAAATATTTTCTCAATAGGCCATTATCCAGAGAAAAAGAGTTACATTGAATATTTTTTTATCTGAAGAATATATATCTGTGTTCTATCCTGTCATTTACTTTTTGCTTCATCTCTATTATGTGCCAGCTCTTTCACTTTGCTCTGGGCATTCATTATAAAATGTTAGGATAGTCACAAAAATGCCGAAGAGAAACACATTTTGCCTGTGGTTAGTAATAAGAATCTATTAGTGCTTTATCATCCTGGTAGACAAGTATACACAGGCAGTGAGTGAAATGTTGAGCCACTTCTAGCATTTATCATCTGAAACAGCTAAGGAAATATCGCATATTTAACTTAATCCACAATACAATAAATCAGCAATATATGAATCCCTAACATTATTCCAACTCACTATCGGATCCAAATGATTATTTATAAAATACACAAGCATGGCTGATAAATAGAAAACATTTTCTGGTTTGGAAAATGGTCTGGCTAACTTGGAAATATTTAATTTCTGATTTGGGCAATCTTTTAATTCTATTTAGCCTTAATGTTTCTTAAATTTTCTCAATATTATTATAAAGAAGTGGCTAAAAGAATATAGTATATATATTTTGAGTTCAGAGGTATAACTGAGAGGCTCAAAATACTGGTACACTTAACATTGTAGAGATTAGCTTTCCCTCTTCTAAAAAGCCAGCGTCGTGGCAATCTAAGGCAACACAAAGGTGCCGTCGCTGTCATTAGAGACCAGAGTCTTCTCTCAAATTGCTCTGCCAAACTCACCTTGAACTTTCAATTTATAGTCCAAGATATCTGCTCTGGCTCTCCCTCGCTAATTTGCATTGCAGCCAGTGGGAAAAGAGATAAAAGGAATGTGCTGGAAATAACCCTTCACTTTAAAGACATCACCCAGTAGTTGCAAAACCACATCCTATTAGCTTGAATTTGCTGGGCATGTGGCCATACCTTTCCCGAAGGGAGGTAGATAAATGTAGTTACTATAGCCCTGAATCCAGCTTGTATTCAGATATTCTATTACCAAAGGAAGAAAGAGATAATGGAGAGTAGTTGAGGGCTGTAGCCAAAAGCATGCATCAATAAAACACAAGAATTTCATCACCTGAACAGAGATTGAATAACACAGATTACATTGCAATTGGCATAAAAATTTCAAGTCAAAAGTGAACTTTTCAATGAGCAGTTTTAAAACTATATTTGTAATCAATATTTTTCAAAGGCTATCAAAGTGATTCATAAACACCACAATAGTAGGAATAGAAAGATATGAAAAAAATGATTTTTTAAAAATTTTCAATATTTACCAGTGCCCTCCCTCCAGAAGAAATGTAGGAAGATTTAGCCAGGCTGCAGAAACTAACTATGGACATAGCCTGTGGAAGTTCTGTACCCTTCTTTGTGCAGCTTTATCAGTGTGAAAAGGCTAACAAAGTTATGTTACTTGGCAGGGCCAGGTTTCATGATCCACAGAAGTGAATACAAACAGTGAAACCACTAATAATGACTCAAGCAGAATACTGACAACAGAAATATATCACCAAGTTTTTAAATGGAGAAGATTGGAATATAGACTGAATGAGAGACTAGGAAAAGCATATTATTTAATATGAATATCCATTGTGCTAGCCTGTTTCGTTACTATAATGAAACACCAAATGCAGGCTAACTTTATAAAGAAAAGAGGTCTATTTATCTTAAAGTTTTGGAAGCTGAAAGTGCACACAGCATGGTATAATTTCTGGCTATGATACTCCTTGGTTGTGTCACCTCATGGTGGATGGCAATGGCAGAATTACACGTGGGCAGAACAGATCACATCTTGAAGCAGGAAGTTAGCCATTTGGGGATGGGGTCAGGTTCAGGATGGATACCAACTCACTCTTGGAGAACTCACTGCAGGAGACCAGTGTTTCTTGTATAGCCCCCAATGAACTAAGGGACTTCTAGTAGGCCCGTATTTTAAAAGTCCCATCAGCTTTTATCTTACCACACAGGGGACCAAGATTCCAACCCAAGAAGCTTTGGGGGACACACTTATACCATAGCAGTCTGTCCCTGACCCCTTTGGTTTATGAAAATCTCACCATAAAAATGCACTCAACTCCAACCCCAATAGTCCCAAAGTCATGTCTTTTTCATCATCACTGAGAAATCCCAGTTCCAAGTCCCCTCTGAGATCAAAGTCAATTCGTACAATTTAAGCTGTGGAAAAAAAAAATTAAAGTTACATAATATTAAGATGCAATGGCAGAAATGGTCCAGAGTACACATGACTCTTTCAAAGGGAAAAATGGGGAATTAGAAAGGAGTGAGCGACCCAAAATGAGATCAAAGCCTGAGCGGATACTAAATCCTCAATCTCCAGGTGCCATGGGTGTCAATGTGGAAGTGAGGGATGGGACTCCAAGGCCTTAGGCAGTCCTGTGTCCATGGCTTTTCTGGTCACTGTGATTGCCCACTGAGTCTGTGTCCTGGTGGCAGGGGCCTTCCTGGAAAGCTGTAGCATGTGCTCCTCACCCTACCATTTTGGCATCTCCCACTGTGGGTTTATCTCCTCAGACACATGAGGCATGGCCTCATTGAGGGTTTCTGCAGGGCTCCCAACCACAGGGGGTAAACCTCTGCGTGGCCTCCCGGGGGGGCCTCCTTTGAAATCCTGGTGGGAGCCACCATGGTGCCATCACTTCCTCCTTCAGTGCACTTGCAGAAGTAGCAACATACGGATGTCACCAAAGTCTGCCATTGACCCTGGACCTTCTTCAGTCACAGCTGTGGCCACAGAACACTTTGACACACACACACACACACACACACACACACACACACACACACACACACAGGAATGGAATCCCAAGGTGGCCCTGGAAAGCAGACGTGGGCTCTTCCTGAAATGAGCATCCTGTAGAAGCACCTGAGTCTGACGGAATCAGAGAGCACTGGGGGTTCTCAGAGGCCCTCGAGGGTTTTTTCCCTTTTCTGGATACAAGGCAACTACCAACCTCTACCCACACAAGTCTCTTCAGCAAGCAGTGCTCCACTGTATCCTTCCTGAACACACGCTTGTCTGCTCCCTCTTGTTGAAATCTTTCTACCCTAATTCCCAAGTGTCACTGTCAACCCAATGAAAAGTTGGCAATAATACCCAAGACCCAGCCTGAAGCCTAAGTGGTATTGACATTTCTGCCACTGAATAATACAAGGAACGAGATGAAAAATTCAGTAGAAAGCTTCAATAGCAGACTCAAATGAGCGAAGAAAGAATCAGCAAGCTCAAAGACAAATCATTTAAAGTAACCCAGACAGAGGAATGGGACGAATGGGACACAATTGAAGGAATGCATTAATGTATTTGAGAAAGAGAAAAGAACAGAGGCATTTTTTGGCTTGGGGTAGGGGAGGTGTTACCATGGATTGAACTCAGGAGCACTCAACCTCTGAGCCACACCCCCAGCCCTTTTTTTGTATTTTTATTTAGAGATGGGGTCTCACTGAGTTGCTAAGTCCCTTGCTTTTGATGAGACTGGCTATGAAATCATGATCCTCCTGCCTCAGCCTCTTGAGCCGCAGGGATTACAAGGGCTTATTTAAAAAAAAAAAAAAAAAAAAGAAAATTTCCAATTCTGGAGAGGAAAAGGGACATCCAAATTCAGCGAATCCAAAGGACCTCAAACAGATATAATCTAAAGAGGCCTACATGAAGAATTACATGTTGCAATTAAGTTCCAAAATGTACAAAGTGATAATATGCCAAGAATTGGGATGAGAGTGATTTGTTACATAAAAGAGAACCATCATAACTCTGTCAACTGATTTTACAACCAGAACTTACAAAGGAGGAAAGAGTTGGGTGAATATACAAAGTATTTTTAAAAATTCTACAAGCCACGAATATTATACTTGAAAAAGCTGCTTCTTAATAGTAAAGAGGAGATGAGGACTTTGGGGGAAAAAAAGTCTATAAATCTAAAATGAGGTAGTTTGTAACCACAAGACCTACTCAAGGAAGTTACTAAAGGACACCAAAGGGTAAAATGAAAGCATATATCAAAACATATTTTAAAAAAGCACGTAAAATACAGAGTGATATGACTGTGATGGTGATGCGTCAATCACTTTTAATTCTTTGTAAATTTAAAAAGAAAAAAGTACTAAATATAACTAGAGAAATGAAGTAAATTCTAATATCAGTAATAGGAGACATGAAGTAAAAATGTAGACTTTATACTAATAATGTTATTATCAACTAAAAATCAAATTTTATAAAAGTTTGAAACACAAAGAAAAAAGCCTTATAGAAAATACAAAAATCTGAGGAGAAAATAAACTACTTTACAACAAAAACCAATGTTTCAAAAAAGAAGATTGCAAGAAAAGAAGAAAATAACAATTTAAGTACAAAACATACAGAAAAAAGTGGCAATTATATCCTTACATGTGAATGATGAAGGGTAACTATATTAAATTCATAAATCAAAAGACATCAAACAATATCAAAATGTATGCCATTTATAAACCTAAAATGTTAGATTTGAGACTATACATAGACTGAATGTAGAAAGATGGAAAAAGATTTTCTAAACCAATGGCAACAAAATGAGAGCAAGATAGCTATGCTTATAGAAAACAGAGTGGACTTTAACTCTACAACCGTCCTAAGAGGCAAAAATACAACGCATGATGCTACAGAGTGAACTTGACTGAAGACTAGCACAGCTCACCATTGTGTTCCTATTCCTCTGTAGCAACTGTTTCTATAAACATGCATCCACCAACATCAGAGCACTTAAATATGTAATGTTAAAATCGACATAGGAGAAGGGAGAAACAGCCACATGGCTTTGTGCTGTGCAAGAACATTTCAGTCAACAACAGATGGCATTTACACTGGGGCCTAGGGAGCGATAATGGAGCTAAAGAATCCCTATCCCCTGGTACTATCAGAGCCACTGTAGCATTGTGAAACAGTGTGGCAATTCACTGCAAACAAACCTGCTGTGTCACGAGCCATACACAATATAGCACCTATGCTCATACACAGTGCAAACTACTTGATGACGATAATACATGACTGGGCTAGCTTAGGGGTATACCATCGTCTATATTTATATTATTTTAAAGGTACTCCTTCTACTTGTAAATTAATTAACCATAAAATAATATGCTGCATAATGCCTGCAGCCATCTCGAACATCTTGTGTTCACTCTCTTAATTGCATAATTTTCCCTTATGATTGATTTAATTTTGTGTTTATTTGTTCATCATAGACTCAGTGGCAATAGGAAATATATATATATATATATATATATATATATATATATATATATGAATGATAATACGGTGTATGTAATATGAATACCATAACAGATATGTGTATACACATACACATATACATGTTACCCTGCCTCCCCAGAAGATTCCGCCAATAGCCACTGAATACACATCCTTATTAAATGCACGTGGAACCTTGCCCAGTGTAGGTTATGCATATGCTATACAACAAAGGAACAAACTCTGGAAGACTGAAGTCATTTCAAGTATCTTTTCAAACTACAGTGAAATAAATATAGAAATCAGTAACAAAAGAAAAATAAAGAACTTCACATAGAGATGAAAAATTAAACACATACTATTAAACAACGATTGGGCAAAATAATACATCCAAAAATTAGGAAATATCTTTAGATAAATGAAAAGCAAAATGAAATACACAGAAGCACAGACTAAAGCAAAATAAACAATAAAAGGGAATTGTATCACAACAAAAATCTGCATTTACAGAGAAGAAAGATCTCCAATGAGCAATTCACATTACTCTTCAATGAATGAGAAATAGAACAAACTGAACCAAAGGTAGCAGAAGAAAGAATTTGTTCAATATTAGAAGAGAAAAATATGAAATGCAGAATAGAAAAACTGTAAAAAAATTTACTAAACTAAGATTTGGGTCTTTGAAATTTGAAACACAAAATAAGATCTGGAAATACAAAATAAAAAATAAAACTGAGCTAGAATAACCAAGAAAAGGAGAGAAGATTCATATAAAGAAAATAAGGAAGACACTCCAAAGGATGTTACAGAAATCTAACACATTGTAAGAACAATAATAGCATGCCAAATCACTAAACAATTTAAAATAAATCGCACATACGACCTACAAATATTGAATCAAGGAGAAATAGAAATCCAGAATAGGAAAGTAATAAATAATAATATTGAATCACTAATAAAAAAATTTCCAACAAAGAAAAATTCCAGGTTCAGATAGCTTCGTAGGCAATTTTTCTATAACATTAGAGAATAATTAATGCCAATGTTCCTTAAATTCTTACCAAAAACATCAAAAAGGGGACATTTGCAAACTGTCTGTCTCCCTCCAATTCTAAAGCCAGTCAAAGGCACCACAGGAAAATTAAACTACAGCTCAATATCATTGATAAGAAATAAATAAAATATTAGTGATGAAATATTATCAAACAGAATTTGATAACATTTTTAAAGGGTTATAGACAATAACCAAGAGAGTCTCACCCATGGGATGCAAAGATGTTTTAACATATGCAAATAAATCAATGTTAACCACCACATTAACAGAACAAAATTAATATGGTCATCTCAATGGATGCTGATGTATCACTTGACGAAATTCTATACTTTCATGAAAAACTCAACCATTTGTTGTGAAAGAAACTTAACACTACAAAGGCCATTTATGGAAAAGGTAGGACTAATACTCCAATGGAGAAATACTGAAAGATTTTCCTTTAAGATCTGGAACAATGCAAAGATAGTCAGTCTCAGCACATCTTAACCTAGTGCTAGATGTCCTAACCAGAGCAAATTGGTAAGAAAAAGAAATAAGAGACCTGAAAACCTCAAAGGAGGAAGAGCAATTGTATCATCTTTCAAATTTCATGTCTTTATAAGTAGAAAATCTACCCTGCCCCCAAAAAAAGAAAAGAAAAAAAAATGTTTCCAGAATTGTTTTGCTAAATTTTTCTCAAGATCTTTATTTTTTGGTATTAATTTAAATTAAACCTAATTTAAATTATATTGTCACCAATTGATTTCTGTAGTTATGGAAACTCAATAGTTTGTACTTAGAACTTGCTGAAAACTTTCTCTTAATTGGAATTTTTCAAATTCATTGTTCTTGATTTTTTTTATTGGTGACCACATATCTTCAAAAATGAGATAGTTTCCATTATTGAAATTTTATTTGTTCTCTTCCTTTCACTTCCATTGCTGGGATTCATCAGAACCATAGCAAGATGAACAGGCATTTACAGAATTATATGTACATATATATTCATATGTTATGTATTTTGTTTATTTTATACATATATAATGATTTTCTCATTATCTAAACTTATATGTGTATATATAATTAGTATACACTGACATATTTAATATCCTGCTCACTCTACTTCTCTTCCAGTTTTTGAATCATTTTTCTTTTCTTTGTCTTCTTAGATATTTGTCTACAATTCTTGTTTCTAAATCTTCTCTTCTGTTTTTTAATGTCTGCATATAATTTACTAAAGAAACAATAAACCTTTATTTTCATAAACTTTAACATCCTAATCTCATTATAAAACCATTTCAATCTAATTTTTCTCACCAAATACCACCTTTGAATCTGAGCTATTTAAGGTTTCAGCAGTCTCCAATTTACTGAATATAATTTCAATCCTTTATTTTCACATTTCTGGAACAAATATGAGGGTTTAGCACATGTGTTTGATTGCTCTCTCTTCGATTCTTTTTCTCCATTTGTCTTTATTACTTCTTATTACTTTTTTTCTGGTTCCTACTCTTGTTGCTTTACTAACTGTGTTAGCTTGTCTTGGGAGTCAAGTTTGAGACACCTTCTCTTCTCTTTTAATATCTGTTTCTTTGGTTTTATCAACTAGCTCAACAAGAGTAAATACCATATTATCATCCTTCACATACAAACTTGTATGTCTAGCACAAGTTTCTCTCCCTAACCCCAGTCCTATTCTTCAAACTGCTTAAATAATCTCCTCCACCCACACACACACACACACACACACACACACACAATCTCAAACAAAATGTATCCAAAACTGAGCTCCTGACTTTGTCTACCTGACCTACCCTTTATTTCTTTTGCTTTTTATCTGATGGCAACTCTTTCTATCTAGATTCTTAAGTTCACAATCATGAGCCATACTTTCCCTTTCACCATGACACAAGCATGTTGACTAGTTTCAACGTATATCAAGATGCAAATCTTTTTCATTATTTCTAGCATGATCACGTCCTCTGAGGTCCAATGACTTATTTCAATCTCACAATGCCACCCCAACGCATGTCACAGTGATACTTCATTTTCTCCTGTGGTTTCTTCACAGTGAAATCTGAATGTGAATGTACCAAAGTAGTGTTATCAAGGTATATGTCAAATTTTGTTAAAGTCCATGTCAAGCATCTTATTTTCCTCTTACAAAGCTCTGCAACCTGTCCCAATTTAACTTCAGGAAAAGCTGAGCATTTAAAAATGACCTAGGTGATTCTCTGTAATAGGGTCTTGCTCATTTCACTCCATACTGGTTGCATTAATGCTATTGCTACAGATTTTCAATCATCATACCATAGAGTTCTTCAGAACACCTCCTCAACTTCTAAATTACTTTTAAATACTTGCTTAATTATTATTTTTGTTTTAAAAATCTTGTGCTACAATCTGACTTAATATTTCATTCTCACCCTACTCCTTGGAAATTTTGATCCTCTAGTTATCCTCTTACCTTTAGATAATTGATTGCTAATTTGCTTTTTTCTATTATGGAGAGAATCTTTTCTGCATGACAATAAGTCTTCGAAATATGATAAGCTTTGCTTCATACCTCAGTGTGTGGTCAATTTTCAGAAGTGTTCTTTCATGCTTAAAATGTACTCTGCTGTTGATGAATGCAATTTATAGTTATCTACTAGATCAAATTGGTTAATTGCATTATTAAAGTCTTTTGTATCCTTAGTGATTTTTTTCTGCTTAATTTATCAATTACTAAGAGAAGCACATTAAAAATCTCCTGCTCAAATGTTGCAATTGTCCATTTTCCCTGCAATTCTATGCCTTTAAAAATGTATTTTGAAGCTAGTATGGAATAGATAAGTTTCTAGTTCTTATATCTTTTAATTTGTTGAAGCTTTATCAGGATTTGTAGAAATATCCTTTATTTCTAGTAATGCTATTCCCTTTGAGGAGACAGTAATGTTTATGGATATGAAATCTAATCCCTTTGCCTTCTAGTTTTCTTATTGATCCAGCTAAATGGAGGCACCAGATAGATCCAAGGGAAGTGGGAGTGTTTCTTGATCATAGGCCAAACTTCTGCAAAAGGTTGTCTTCTACAGTTGCATGATTTGTTTTGACTCCTTCCTCTTTAGGAGAAGTGTTGGTAATGATCCCCATGCCCACCAACCACATTGCTAACTGTGAACTTCTTCATACTTCGTTGTTACTTTTCCTTAATATATTTGTGAATTATTTCATGAATAAGCTGTTCTTCAATTACATGGATTGAGGGAAAGTAGTTTATCTATTTCATGCAACCCATGATATATAAGAAATTTGACAGAATATTTTCCAATTTATATAAAGAGTCACAAGTTTCCCAGCAGGAATAAACTGCCACCCTGCCTCTGTACACAGCTACTTCCAAATCTTGAGATGTTATATAAAACACATTGTTTATATGTATCAATGTTGGAATCAACTTGGGTGCATTTGATGATAAGTAAGACAAAATCCAAATAATTATAACTTGAGTTTCTGAGAATCGCAATTCTTGAATATGTATTATGAAAAGAAACACATTTTCCTAGAAAATCTTCTAGTATTAATGTACACATGCATCCATTTATGCAAACCAATTCAAAAATTGCAGGTATACATGGTGCATGCACTGCACATATACTTTCTACTATGTACTCTTTTGTTTCCAAAAAATTCTAGTTGTCCATTATTTTAGTCAGCTTTCTCTACTATGACCAAAAGATAAAATAAGAATAATTTCAGAGGAGGAAAAAATTTATTTAAGAGCTCACAATTTCAGAAGTCTAAGTGCATAGCCATCCTCCATTCCTCAGGTTCAAGGTGAAGCAGAATAATGTGCATGAAGAGTGTGGTTGAGGGAGGCAGCTCAAGACATCCCACCAGGCAGCAGAAACTCAGTTCAGCTCACCAAATATATACCTCAAAGGCACACCTCCCAGCACCCACCACTTCATGCTCCACTCACAACCTTGAATTTGAAAAATTCTTTGACTGAAACCCTAAGGACAAAGCCACTCCTAGACGCAAAGGTGCTCAGAAGAAATGAATGGCTAATAATGGGACACAGAGGAACCAGTATTTGAGAAAGACATAAAATTAGCAAGGTATAGTAGTTACCAAAAAGGAAAATGAAGTTCCATCTTCGACGCTGTAATGGCAAAGCTGGTTCTTTAAAAGGTTGACTTATCAGAAATTCCTGTTAGCAATACCTGTCTTTCTGTGTGATTTGGGGGGTTGAGTTGAAGCAACAATATAATAAAATATAGTAAATTATATAAATATTAAAAAAATGAGAAACTTTTTTGTGCATTTTACAAAAAAAAAAAAAATGGAAAACAAACCCAGATGCAGAAAAATGGAACTAGACCTCAATCTCTCACCTGTTACAAAAAGCAACTCAAAATGGATTAAAAATGTAAATGTAAGAACTGAAACTATAAAACTACAGAAAAAATACCATGGGAATGCTTCAGGACACTGAAATTGGCAAGGATATTTTCAAGAATATCTCAAAAGCACAGGAAACAAAAGCAAAAATAAACAAAATGCTATTGTATCAAACAAAAATCTTTTGTATAAAAAAGGAGCCATCAACAAAATGAAGAGACAGCCTTCAGATGGGGCAAAATATTTGCCACCTCTACATCTGATGAGGGGTTGATATCCAGAGTATATAAGGAACTCCTGAAGCTCAATAGCAAACAATCAAAACAAGAAAAAATAATCTTATATAAAAATGAACAGTAGACATAAATAGATATTCTCAAAAAAGACGTACAAATGGCCAAAGGTATATGAAAAAATTGGTCACATCATTCATCAATAGGGAAATGCAAATCAAGACCACTCTGAAATATCACAGCACTCTAGTAAGAATGACTATAACCCAAAAGTCAAAAATTAATAAATTCTGGTGAGCTTGTGGAAGAAAGAAAAGAAATGTTTGCATGTTATCGGTGGCAATGTTACTGGAAAACAGTATGGAAGTTGCTAAAAAATGAAAATATAACTACCATATGATCCAGCGACCTCATTCCTGGGTATCTTTACAAAGGAAATAAAATTGATATGTCGAAGAGACAACTTCCCTTTCATATTCATTGATGCACCAAGCAAAACAGCCAAGAAATGGCCACATGTTTATAGACTGATAAACAGATACAGAAAAGGTGGTTCATATACACATGGAACACTATTCAGCCATAAAAGATGAAATCCTGCCATTTGCAACAACATGTGTGTAAGTGGAGATCATTCTGCTATGTGAAGTAAGTCATGCATTGAAATGCAAGTTAAGCATGATCTCACTCATATGTGGAGTTTAAGAAGTTGAGGTAACAGAAGTTGAGAGTAGAATGACAGTACCAGAGGCCAGGAATGGATAAAGATTGATCAATGGATATTAAATTATAGTTAGTAGCAAGAACTTCTTCTATTTTTAAGGGTGGTGATCCAAATTGCATTAGCTTTATTTTTTTTATTTGTTGTTTCCATTTGTTGTTTTAAGATATACATGATACTAGAGGGTGTATTTTGACATACTATACCTACATGGATTGCAATCCATTTCAATTAGGATCCCATTCTTGTGGTTGTACACGATGTAGTTACACTAGTAGTGTATTCATATATGAGCACAGGAAATTATGTCCAATTCATTTTACTGTCTTTCCTATTCCCAAACCTTTCCCTTCCCTACATTTCCCTTCATCTAATCCAGTGAACTGCTATACTTCCCCTCCCTACCCTCCCTTCCCTCCCTTGTTTTGGTTAAGCACCCATGTATCAGAGAGAACATTGACCTTTGTTTATTTGGGACCGACACATGCCATAATTTCTCTCTTTTTATAGCTGAGTAGTATATATAACACATTTTCTTTGTCCATTCTTTTTTTTTTTTTTGATACTGGGTAGTGAATCCAGGGACACTCAACCACTGATGCGCATCCCCAGCTTTTTTTTTTTTTTTTTTTTTTTTTTTTTTACAAACATAAATTGATTTACTAAGGCACTCGCTAAGTTGCTGAGGCTGGCTTTGACCTCATGATTCTCCTGCCTCAGTTTTGGAACCTCTTGGATTACAGCCATGCACCACCTCACCTGGTGTCCACTCATTTCTTGAAGGGCACATAGGTAGGTTCCATAGCTTGGCTATTGGGAATTGAGCAGTAGCAAGAAATTCTAATGTGATTGCCTGACTGGGCAACTATGGATAACAATAATGTGCTGCACATTTCAAAAAGCTAGAAGAAAGTATTTTGATAATTTTCACCATAACAGAATCAAAAGTGTTTGAGGAGATAATTACATTTAACCTGACTTAAATATCGCACAGCATGTCCATGTATCAAAACATTACATGCTGTCCATTGATGCGTACAAGTCTTTACGATTTTATTCACCAGTTAAAATACTTTTTAAAGGAAAAATAACAGGAAACTCATTTTAAAAACTTGTGGTGTATGTATGCTTCAGAAAAATAACCAGTAATAACAAAGAAAGAGGCAATTCTTGTATATATCTTTCTAAGAACTTTTGCTGATTAGTGGGAGCCAGGCACAATGGAATACACAAGTTCATTTACACAAACTGCAGAGTGGGCCCAACAGAAATTAGACAAATTATTGTCTCCATAATAAGTAGAAAATTGGCTGGGAAGAGCACAAGGAAATGTCCTGGTGTAATGAAGCTGTAATAAATACGAAGCAGAATACTAATTACAAAAGTCATATACTTTGGTCTCCTAAACAATACAAATCAGAGCTGTGTGTTTTACTGTAGATATGCCTAATTTAAAAATAGTTTGATTAAAATACTAGATAATGTTCTTTCTAAGTTTGCTTATATAGCAGACATGTCTATTGAAATGTCTTAAAATTCATATTCTCCAGAGGATATGTGTTGGACAAGTTCTTTGATAAAGAAATAAAAATGGTCAAATTAAGTGATTTTGATAAAAACTACTCTCAGTATTACATGTGGTGGTATGATTTATTGGAAATGACTTTGGCATAGCATTGAAGTAATTTTATTTGTCTTGGTCCTATTATTAATCTTCACAAATGCTTTAAACACTATGGCTTTAATTTTCATTTCTGTGAAATGAGTTGCTGTACCACTTATCAATACACTTTCTCTCAGGTTTTTATTAAACCTTTATTGCTTCTTTGCAAAAATGAAGATATGTCTTCTAGATATTTCTTCTTGGATGGATGGTGCAATATTAATTAGAGTACTCTATGTGACACTGAAAAGGAAGGTATTTTTGTTTCACTGTGCTTGCACACTTTTCACAACAGGCTCCTGCAGCATGTGATGTCCTCAGCATCTGGCTCCTGCAGTCAGTAGCTCCTCCATTGTTCAGGTCCTGTATCATACAGAGTGCAAGAGGACCCAGAACCAACACCTTGTTCAGGCACACACTCAGATGATGATGGGGAGTGGAGCAGGTGAAGGTGATTCACTGCCTTCAACCAACTTCAAAGCACTTCTCCCTAGAGCAGAGAGGGGCAGAATTTCAGCAATTGCCATAGGTACAGAATACCAGCTATGTCCATGTCAACTGGTAAATCATGTCCATGATGTCTCATCTGAGACCTTGGTTTCATCCATAGATGAAACCATGATTTTCTTTTTCTTGGATAATGTATTGTTTTTCTATTGTTTTGTTATAAAATTACCACAAATTGAGCAACTTAAAACAACAGCATTTATTATCTCACAGTTTCCATGGGTCCGAAGTCTGGGAATGGTTTACCTGGGTCCTTCACTTAGTGTCTCACAAGGTTACAACTGATATGTTGGGCAGGTTGTAATTCTTTCTGTAGCTCAAGTCCCTCTTCCAAGCTCTTGCAGTTGCTCATTGGAACAAATTAATATTCCTGTGAGCCTATACTCTTATTATTAATGTTAATCTTCTCCAATTTCTTTTTAATAAAAGAATTGCTAGACAACTTAGGAAAGAGTTGTGCTTCCTAATCTCAGTTAAATATTTTGCAATAGAGTGATGTATCCTTAAGTACCACATATAAATAAGACATGTTTCCTCATAGTGGTATTAAAATGGCTGTATGTGATAGTTTAAATCATTTTATTGTTAATTAAAATAAATTAGGAAAGATGAGAAGGATTATAGTAAACACACTATAGTTCACGTGTGTGTGTGTGTGTGTGTGTGTGTGTGTGTGTGTGTGTTTGGTACTGAGCATTGAACCCAGAGGCTCTCTAGGCTCTATCACTCTATCATTAAGATGCATCCCAGCACTTTTTTTTTTTTTTGAGACAAATAGGGTCTTAGTAAATTGCTGAGGCTGTCCTCAAATTTACACTTCTACCTCAGCCTTCTGAGTTGCTAGGATTACAGGTGTACACCACCATGCTGGCTATTTCATTTAAACATTTTAAAGAACAACAACAACAAAAAAGTCATATTCCAAATGCAGTACATACAATCCAGCATTCAAGGAGGATTCTAGGCCCGTCAGGATTCTAAAGCCTTCATTAACACTCTAATAATGACAATCACAGAAGACACCTGTTCCACAAGTTCCCCCAAATATAAGAATCTTGTGTACATTTAAATGTGGAATAGTTTTAATGTCCTGGAAATAAAAGAACTTTCTGGATCCAGAAAGAAAGGACATAGAAAGGTCACTTTGAAATTTTTAAACAATGAAGAGAAATAAGAGAAAACAGAAAGCTATAAAATGTTAGTGGAGGTAAAAAATAGTAAATTGATGTTATGGAAAATCAAGTTTTTGTAATTTATTCCAAATAAAATACCCTAATGTTTGTGATGGCAGGACACATTAAATCCTGGGCTTGTGAAAAACAAAGATATGTGATTAGCCTAGAGAATTCTGATGGAAGCATAGAAAACTAGTTGATTAGTTTCCAAAAATAACATTTTAGTATGAATTTTCTTCTGGTAAGCAAGCGCAGTGTATCAAAAAAATGTAATGTGTTAAAGGTGCGCTAAGTTTCTAGAGTGGTCTTCCGTAATTTCTGTCTCTTGTTGTTCATTACCTGGTATAATCTTCTCCCCATTAGTAGGCAGTTCTTGCCAATTCACCTCTTTTTGTTTGTTTGTTTTGTTTTTTAGTGTTTTATTTATTTATTCTTTACCTTTTTAATTTGTTTTAATTCAGTTACAAAGAAGAATAAAATTATGGCATTTGCCAATATCGATGGAGTTGGAGAATATCATGCTAAGTGAAATAAGTCAATTGCCAATTCACTTTTTAATAACCAGAACACTGAAGAAATGGCAAGGTATCAGTAATAAGACATGATTATCCAAAAGATGAAGATTTCATCCTCTTTTTCTCTCTCAGTTCTGATAATAGGGGAAGTAGCTGTTCACATGGGAAATAACTAGTGTCTTTAGTCCTGTAGTCCTGAGTCAGGAGACAGACCTGCCTGTAGCCACAGGAGTGTACCCTTCCCTGGGTGAGACCTGAGTGACCACAGCATGG
Source organism: Ictidomys tridecemlineatus (assembly GCF_052094955.1). NCBI lineage: Eukaryota > Metazoa > Chordata > Mammalia > Rodentia > Sciuridae > Ictidomys > Ictidomys tridecemlineatus. Next base: position 222,087,970 of record NC_135478.1, read on the forward strand.
CTGATACCGTGATGGTCATCCTGAGCAAGACCTTGAGCAGAGAAAACTGGTTAAGCCATGTAAAGATCCCAATGTGCAGAGACTCAAGACATCCAAAATGTCTTGAGTTGTTTTAAACATCTAAGATTCTGAGTAATTTCGTGAAGAATTAGAAAGGTAATACAAAACAGATATGTCAGAATGGGAAAAAAAGGAATTGAGATATAAATTTGAATAGTTGATTCAGATTTACAAAAAGAGTATTACAGGAGTGATAATTTCCATATTTCAAATAAGCAGCAAGTCCCTGAGAGTGAATTTACTGTTCATCCTAGATTGGTTTTTTACAGACTTCAAAATCAACACTTCCAAAGGTGTTCTCAGTGCATGTATTCTGGATGATAATGATTAAAACACTTGATCACAAGACTGATTTTAACTCTGCTCCTTTCTTCTGGAGAGTTTAAAAAAAAATACAAATCGAATGTGGACAGTTAGAATTGTCAGCATTATGTGAGTGAATATAACCCTTACAACTAATGATGGGAATCAGCCCCAGAGTAGGGACAAACTTCAGAAGAGGATTGAACTGCAAGAAAGGAAATGTACCAGTGAAGGCAAAATTAAATAATGGATACCTCATTCCTTCATTTAAAATTGTTACAAAGCCCTCAGAAGAGACTTGTGCATGAAAGGACCCACAAAAGGAGGACACTCTTGCCACAAATTTGTAAGTACTCTCTAGTGCTTGTTTGTTATTTGATAACAAATTCACTGCTATCAATAAGTGGACCAATCTATCAGCTTATGGATTAGAGAATGGTCAATTGTAAGTACATAAAATAAATCAATAAGCATGTGAAAGATAAATAGAATTATAAGTAGAATTATAAAAAAGTTCTGAATAGGTAAAGCAATTAAGATAAACCTTTTAAAATTCCTCTTCAATTGAAAAGAACATTAATGGATATTAATTCTCTGGGTGGTAGGAAAGGGTATTGAACAAATCATTTCAAGAGATCTATTTTATAGCACAGTGAGTATGATTAACAATGTATTGTAGTCTTGAAATTATGTGGAGAGAATAAAGTTGTTGTCACTACAAAAAAATATAAGTTTTAAAGGTAAAGCATATGTTGACTAGTTAGATTTTTGTCATTCCAAAATATGTGTATGTATGTATTTTAAAACAATATATTGTCCATGGTAAATTTAAAATACCCCCCCTACTCTTCTTTCTCAGGACTCAATTACTTTGTTTAGTTTTTGTTTGTTTGTTATTAAGTTAGCAGTACTCATATGATGCACTTTACTCATGTGATGCACTTTGGCCAATGAATGATATGTGCTACTTTCAGGTAAGTTTCTGTTTTTGCTACCAGAAATGTAGATAAATCCTAGAGAATGACAATTACAAGTTGAAGATGACCTCATCACAACAAGAAAGAAGCTTTGGCACTTGAATTATTACTCAGAAGACAAACACCATCCAACTATGAAAGACACAAATACATGAAGGATACACCTGCTACATATTTGTAAATATGGAGCAGGACTTGAGCAATTAGAGTAGTATCACTGTTTTTGTTTGTTTGTTTTTTTTAATTTATCTGCCATGGTGGGTCGCATTTAGCAATCCTGGTTAATATACTTGTCAGGATTTCTGAGAATCTTTTCTGGAGGAAAACACAGATGAGGGAGCAAGGACACGGAAATGAGCACACTCTGCAGCTGAGGGGGTGTGAATTGCTACATCTGGGTCTTTATTTTCAACAAGCAAATTAATCCTATGTGACAACAATATCCAAAATTCACTTTTTCCTCAGGGATTATGATTATATTGACCTTTTTAAGAGATCAACCACATCTTTTTGTTAACTGGAGTGAGAGGTATAATCTGTGACTATGAAACACAATTAAAAACAGTCCTTCAACTTCATTAGACTGTGCTCAAAACAACTGAAAATCTAGTTCAAGGATCAGCTTGGAACAGAGCACTGTAGCATAAAATGAAACACAAAGGATGTTCCATAAGTCAATTAATGATGAATGGCAGTACACTGCATTTTAAGGAAATTTCTAATAAGATATATGGATCAATGCTTGGCCAAATGTTGTTGAGCAGCATTTGTAATTAACTGGGACATGAATTAATGATTAGATTAATGACTTTTACAGGTATTGTTAATTTGGGAAGAAAAGAGGCAACTAGAAATCAATACACAACATATATAGAAAACAGATTAGTGGATAGGTAACAATAGAGAAATAATCATTTTTTAAAATGGGAGACAGGCTGTTCTGTTTTGATATTGATAATGTTTAATTTTCTACGTAGATTCAACATATTTCAGTATATATAATTTAACAGCAATAATTCAGTTTATTTATAAAAGTCAATCATGGTTATTGTTGAGATAATGTACTGGTGTATTTGAGATGATTTGAATACCACTCTAGTCTTTGAATCTAGAAAACTTATAAAGTTCTTTGACTACTCTTATGGTTTGTAATTTCCTAGTTTCTTTTACTTTGCTGTTCCCTATCTTCTTTTCTCACTTAATGGTCTTTCAACTCTAAGTAATTATAACTACACACATCTGCATATTCAAGTTTACAAGAACTGTACTACAAACAGTCTTGGGAGGAGAACCTAATTATCTAGTGCTTATTCTCATGAGTGAGAAAATGGAACTCTGCAACACAAATCTTAAACTTCTCTATTTTACTTAATGGAAGTTTCTAGATGTGATTTTTTCAGATAAATGAAGCAGTCTTAAATTCCTTATGGCTTCCAAGCCCACGTTTTCCTTTGCACATCTAGGCTGTTATAGTCCCTGCACTCTCAGAAGACTAACATGTTGTGGAAAATGAAGAAAGATAGATAGATAGATAGAAATAAAGGAAGAAAGAAAGAAAGAAAGAGAGAGAGAGATAAAGGGAGGGTGGGTGAATGAGAGAGAGAGAGAAAGAGAGAGAAAGAAGAAAGAAAGAGAAAGAAAGAGAAAGAAAGAAAGATAGAAAGAAAGAAAGAAAGAAAGAAAGAAAGAAAGAAAGAAAGAAAGAAAGAAAGAAAGAAAGAAAGAGGGAGGGAGGGAGGGTAGGTGAAAGAGAGAGAAAGAGAAAGAGAGAGAGAAAAAAGAAAGAAAGAAAGAAAGAAAGAAAGAAAGAAGGAAAGAAAGAGAGAAAGAAATAAAGAGGGGGGGAGGGTGGGTGAAAGAGAGAGAGAAAGAGAAAGAGAGAGAAAAAAGAAAGAAAGAAAGAAAGAAAGAGGGTGAAAGAGAGAGAGAAAGAGAAAGAGAGAGAAAGAAGAAAGAAAGGAAGAAAGAAGAAAGAAAGAAAGAAAGAAAGAAAGAAAGAGGGTGGGTGAAAGAGAGAGAGAAAGAGAAAGAGAGAGAAAGAAGAAAGAAAGAAAGAGAAAGAAAGAGAAAGAAAGAGAAAGAAAGAAAGAAAGAAAGAAAGAAAGAAAGAAAGAAAGAAAGAAAGAAAGAAAGAAAGAAAGAAAGAAAGACGGGAGGGAGGGAGGAAGGGAGAAAGGAAGGAAGGAAGGAAGGAAGGAAGGAAGGAAGGAAGGAAGGAAGGAGGAAGGGAGGGAGGGAGAGAGACTAGCAAGGAAGGAAGGAGAAAAATTAGCTTTAGGGAACACAAAATGTGCAGGTTCTCTCTAAATAAAGTTATTACAATACACAATTCAGATTTCTCCCTTATAAACCTTTTGCAATTCTTACTTACCCATTTATTTTACTATAGTCCATAATAAGCAGGAAAAAACTGGGGAAGTAAAAATAGTTCTTATCTGAGAACTTTTTATAAACTGAGACTACTTAGCTCTCAAGAAGTATATGAGCCATAGGAACATATTGGGTAATTGAATCAATTTCTTTAAACTTACTTCAAGGAGCACTTACTTAGCCTGTTATCTGGGGGTTCCAAATCCACAGTTTCAACTAGCCATGGAGTGAAAATATTTAAAATAAAACCAACTTTGTCTGTTCTGAACTTGTAGAGATTTTTTTGTCATTATTCACTAAACAAAGAAGCATAACAACCATATGCAGTATTTACATTGTTGAGTCTAAGTTGCCCTTATCCAATATACTTAGAACTAGAAGAATTTTAAATTTTGGATTTTTTTTGGATTTTGGAATATTTGCATATATGTAATGAGATATTTGGGGCATGAGACCCAAGTATAAACATAAAATTAATGGAGGTCATATACAGCTTATGCACAAACCTGAAAATATAACATTTTAGTGTATTTGCTTTTAGACTATAACCAGGCCCATTGAATCAAGTATGGAATTATCCAACTCCGGTGTTATGTTAGGGCTTAAAACATTTCTGATCTTGGAGCTTTTTGGATTTCAAATTTCAGATTAGGAGTGTTCAAATTGTACTGGTAATCTGGACATACTTGAATTGAATGTATGTGTATAGACGAAATGCAAATAACATACCATGTTTATGGAGAGAACACAAGCATCCCTTGACTGTGTTAGCTACATGTATCTTATAACCTGTGCTCTGAAGACTCAGAGATGGTATTAAATAATATTAATGCTTTAATTCTACTTTCTCCAAGTGCTCATCCTCCAAAATATGTACAGTGTGTAAGCTGTTGCTCTGTGTTAATAAGGTCATACTTGTCTAGATCAATTTACATTTGAAAAATGACATGTTTCTGATATAAAAATACAAATAAATTGTTCAAGGAACATTAGCATGGACATGAAAAACAATGAGTATTTTTAAAATTCCTAGTGCTCAGACCCAATTTCTTGCTCTTTTAAAGTTCAGACAATATTTGAATTCAATATTCTCAAAATTTTGAGAATCTTTATTTTCTCTTAAGTTACTAAGGATTGAATTTGTCCTAATCATTTGCATCAAGATCCAAAATTAATGTAATGTAATGTATTTTAGAAATGCCTGTAGTTGCTGCAAAAACACACATTCTAGAACTCTGTTTTTAAATTATCTCATTATAATAAATAAGACATACCTACTCCAGGATTTTATTCCCACAATTGTTACTTCTCTTCCTCATCTATGTTTAATCCATATGAACGTCCTAAGCATGTGCCTCATTTCAGTTTTGCTCAAATCCCTACCCCATTTGGTACAATTATACCCCAGCTTAATTCCAATATTACTTATTTATACACTGTCATTTCCTTTTTCTTTCTTAATGCCACAAGAGGTTTTTCAAGTTCATTTGTGTGTCTTTTCAAACAACCAATTTCGTGTGGGTTAATCTTCCCAATTGCTTTTTGTTTACTTACATTATTCTTATATCACTATTATTTCCTGAGACAACTTTGATTTTTTTCAATTGTTCCACTTCTTCTTTAATAACATGTATATTTTTCAGCTTTTCTTCTTTTCTACAATAAGTAGCAAGGTTATAATTTTCCTGCTATAGCTTTATTTCCCAAGCTTTATATGTAGTGTTTTTCCTAATCTTCCATTTCCTAGGAGTTGTAATTTTCTAAGATTTCTTCTTATCTTCTTTTATATAAGTTAATAACTGTTGGGGTTTGTAGTGTCCAAATGTATGATGTTTTTAAGGAGGCAATTTTTATAATTTTCTTCTCATTATTTCTCATCTAATAGTATCTTGGCCAGAGAATATAATTTCTTATAGTAACAATGTGGGTAGCAATCTTTAGAAATCTTTTACTTTATGACCAAGTATGTTATTTATCTATCTATCTATCTATCTATCTATCTATTTATTTATTTATTCATAGTAATTAAGTAGTGCTTGCAAAGGTTTTTTTCTTCATTTTTGGTACAAAATATTATATAAATACATACTATTAAATCAGGGTTATTAATTATAAGGTTTAAAATTTTTATTTTCTTAAATTTCCTTTATTCTTGTTCTATGCCTAAAAGCTGGTAATAAATTGTCACTATTGTTATGGGTTTAGGTATGAGGTTTAACCCAGAAGCTCATGTATGAGACAATGCAAGAAAGTTTAGAGATGAAATGACTGGGTTACAAGAGCCTTAACCTAGTGAATTAATTCCCTGATTGACAGGGATTTACTGGGTGGCAACTGTAGGAGGGGAGGGTGTGGCTGGAGGAGGTGGGTCACTGAGGCTGTGCCTTTAGGCTTTATATTTGTCCTTGGTGAGTGGAATCTTGCTCATTCTCTGCTTTCAGGTGCCTTGTCCCCAGATGTTTTGTTCTATCATGCTGTCCTGCCTAACAGCAATGGAGTAGGCTGTCTATGGACTGAGAACTTGGGAGCTGGGAGCCCTCTCAATAAGTTTTTTTTTCCTCTAAAATTTTTTTTCTCAAGTCTTTTGGACATGGTGATGAAATGCTGACTAAAATAACTATTATTTTTGTAAATTTATGTTTGTAATATTCCCATCTTTTATATACTTTGAGATCATATGGTTGCTTATATTTACTGTATTTGAAATGATTGTGATTTCATGGAGAAGTGAACTTTTTCTAGTATATAAGGACTCTTACTATCTGGAAATGTATTGTCTCTCCTGATGTTTTTCTTTGTATCCATAAAATGCTTCTGTTTAATATATGCACCGTATACTGTTTTTTCCACTTTCATGTCAAACTTTGTGAGTTCTCACTATGCAGTTTTGACTGGTTAAATGCCAAGAGCTGCTCTTTTTACCATTTCTGATTCTATCCCAGTCTTTTAACTGGAGTTTAGTATATACTTGCACTTACTTGGACTAATTGTGCATTTAGGCTATTTTTATCATTCTGGTTTTTGTTTGCTTGAGTGATTTTATTTTTATTTATGATTTTAAATTTTTATCTTCTACTATTTTTCTCTTCTACTTTCAAGGTGATATTTTTATTCTTTTTGAGGTTAATTCTAAAATACAAACTTAGTAGTGTCCAAAATTATTAATATATTTACCCTTTGCTATGTTCTTAGAAGGTTCAAAATTTAAAAAGTACCCAGAACCTTTGACCTACATCATAATTTCTTTAAATTTAATAAGATAGAAAAGGATATGCAAGATTCATACAGTTGTTAGCTGTATTCACTTACATTTACTAATTTTTATCTTTACTCAGCAATTTCCTGTCTGTTTACTATTTTATTATTCAGTATTTACTTGTTTTTGTTTCTCAATCTCTTTATGGATCCTTTACAAATGTTCCTGACCATTTTTTGGAATCTTTTTTTTTAATTTTTCAAGAAATTTTAATTTATACATAGAACTAAAAAATGTGCATATTAATAGGACATGACAATATTTCAATGTATGTATATACATTGTTCCATTCTTAAATCAGGCTAAGCAGATCTATCTCATGAAATATTTTTCATTTCTGTATGGTGAAAACTTTGAAAACTCTTTCTTCTATTTTTAAAAAATGTACAGCGCGTTATTAGTATCTGCAGGCATTCTACTCTCCGGTAGCAAACCAAACCTTCTTCTCCTGACTGTAATGTTGTAGCCGCTGATGGACTTCTCTGCATGTCGCCTTTATTTTCTCCAATCTCTGGTGACCATCATTCTACTCTTATCCACAATGCGATCAACCTTCTTAAATTCCAGGTGTGTTGTTGCATGGTACTTCTTTTCTATGCCTGGCTTCTTTTACTTTGTGTAATGATCACCAGTTCCATGTGTGTTGCTGAAAATTACAGGATTTCATTCTTTCTATGGATGAACAGAGTTCCGCTATATTTAAGTACCACTTTAAAAAAAATTATTCATCTGTTGATGGATACTTAAATGGTCTCCATTTCTTGACTATGGTTGAATAGTGCTGTAGTAAACATGGGGGTGCAGAATGTATGAATGAATTGATATCATTTCCTTTGGTATATACCAGACACGAAGACAACTCAGTAGTTCTAGTTTTAAGTTTTTGAGGAATCCCCAAGTTGTTTTCCATACTAGCTATACTAATTTTATTTCCACCAACAAAGTCCAAGTTTGTCCTTTCTTTACATTCTCACCAACATTTGTTCTCTTTAGCATTTCTTGATAAACCATTTTTATGGGAGTGAAGTGATATCTCTTTGTGGTATTCATTTGAATTTTCCTGATGATTAGTGATGTTTAGCATTTTTCATAAAGCTGTTGGCCATTTGTATGTCTGCTTTTGAGACATGCCTGTTGCTCACTGTTTTAAATCCCTGGTTATTTGTTTTTTGATAATTAGTTTTGGAGTTTATTATATTCTAGACGTCAACCCCTTGTCAGATGTTTAGTATGCAAATGTTCTCTCTAATTCTGGAGTAGTCTGTATACTCTGATGATAATTCCCTTTGGAAAGGATTAATTCCTTTCCTTTGTAAAAGATTTCTGTTTTATGTAATCCTGATTGTCTATTTTTGCTTTTGTTTTATTTAATTTTTTGATTTTGAAAAAAAATCTTTGCCCATTTCAAAGTCCTGAAGAATTTTCCCTATATTTCCAATAACTTCATAATTTTAAGCCTTATATTAGTATATTTATATTACTATATTTACGATTATTTCTATAATTGGTATAAGTAGGCATATGGTTTTATTCTTCTGCCTGTAAATACCCAAATATTCTAACAACATTTATTGAAAAAAAGTTCTTTCTGTAATGCATATTCTTAACACTTTTGTCAAAAATTACTGAGCTAGAAGTAACAATACTTTTAAATGCCTATACTCCCCAAAGATATCTATACTATAGAGTAAATACAGTCTTTGGCAAAATGCCAAATGCCATTTTTCACTGACCTAGAAAACCAATCCTAAAATTTGAAGCCACACATACCCACACCCACAACCACATAGAATCACTAAAACCAACTTGAGCAAAGTTCAAGGCATTCCATACTGCTCAATATCCATCTATGTCACGAAGCTGAAGTAATCATGACTCTTGATGATGGAAAGAGATGGACATCACTACCCTAAGTGCATGTATGAAAAAGACACAAATGGTGTGAATACAGATTTCTACAAGCAGAGAGATGAAAAATTGTGCTCTACATATGTAACATGTATTGTAATACATTCTGCTGTCATATATAACAAATTAGAATAAAATTTTTTTTAAAAGTTAAAGTAATCAAAACAACATGGTATTGACATAAAAATAAACACAAAAACAAGTAGAAAAGCATTGAGAGCCTGTAAATAAATGTACGTCTACTCTGATTCTAGGTTTATGTAGATTTGAGACGTTTTAGTGCTTTCATTCGGGCATTATAGTTGGTCATAGTGAGGTTCATTTTGATGTAATAACACATCCATGCCACATGTTGTGCTTTATTTCAGTTACCACATATTCTTTCCCTTTTCTCTTCCCTGTCCCTGTTCCCTATTCTCTAATCTACTGGTCTTTTTCTATTTATTTATTGCTTCTTTTAGTTGAAGCTTTATGAATACACATAAAGGCAGAATTCACTAGGACATATTCATATTTGCACACGGGATAATTTCACTGATTTCATTCCACATTACCTCCTTTCTCCTGTCCTTCCTCCATCCTTCTCAATCCCCTTTTCTCCACTGATGCCCCTGCTATCTTTGTGGGATCCCCTTTCAACCTTTTTTTTTTTTTTTTCTCTCACTTTGGTCTAGTATTCACATATGTCAGAAAGTATTCAATGCTTGACTTTCAGAGTCTGGCTTATTTCATTTGGCAAACTTTGTTCACTTCCAGCCACTTACCAACAAATGCCATAATTTTATTTATGTATAATGTTTTATTTACCAATCAGCTGTTGACAGGCACTTGAGCTGGTTCCAGAATGTGATTATTGTGAATTGCACTGCTGTAAACATTTATGTTTACACTTTATCACTTTGATAAACTGAGTTTAGTTCTTTTGGATAATTACTATGGAGTAGTATAGTTAGGCCAGATGGTAGTTCTATTCCTAGTCTTCTCAGGAATTTCCATAGTGCTTTCCAGAGTGGTTTTCCTTACTTGAAATCCCACTAACAATGTTTCAGTAAATCATTTCCCCTCAAGTCCTTACCAGCATTATTATTTGCATTCTGGATGATTGCAGTTCTAATTGGAATAAGGTGAAATCTCAATGTAGTTTTGATTTGAATTTCCTGGATTGCCAAGTATCTTGACTTTTTTTCATACATTTGTTGGCCATTTGTATTTATTCTTTTGAAAAATGTCTGTGTAGTTATTTTGCCCATTTATTGATTGGGTTATTATTATTATTTGTTGTTAAACCTTTTGAGCTCTTTATATATTCTGGATATTAAACCTGTGTTGGAGGAGTAGGTGGCAGATTTTTTTCCCATTCTGCAGGCTCTCTCCTTACACTCTAAATCTTTTGCTTTGCTGTGCAGAAGTTCCTTAATTTGATGCTAGATTTTATTTCTTGAGTTTTATGGGTCTTGTTAAGTAAGCTGGTGGAAGTGGAAGTAAGTGTTGAGCCTACATTTTCTTTTCTGATTTAATTCCCAAGTCTTCAATCCATTTTGATTTGTTCAGGGTGAGAGATAGGGATCTAGTTTCATTCATTAACATGTGGATACCCAATTTTCCCAGCATCATTTGTTAAAAATGTTGACATATATGTTTTGAAATTTTTTCAAGTATCAGCTCTAACTAGGTGGGTTGATATTTTAATTAGCTTTTTTATTGCTATGACCAAAAGAATCAACAAGATAAATCCCCCTATCACGAGATTAATGCACTGATTAGGTTAAAACATTCACAACCCAATCAGTTACTTATAAATGTTCTTGAATTGTCTCATACATGAGTTTTTGTGAAACACTTCACATCTAAACCCTTACAGTTGGTCTCTGTGACATCTATTCTATTACGACATTTTTCACACTTATTTTTATACTAATACCATACTGTTTTTGTTAATATAGCTATGTAGTAGAATTTGATATTGAGTATTGTGATGCCTTCTGCATTGTTCTTATTTCTCAGAATTTCTTTTGCTATTCTGGATCTTTTATTCTTCCAATGAATTTTAAAACTGTGTTTCTAGTTCTGTAAAAAAATGTCACTGGTATTTTTATGGGGATTGCAATGAATAGGTATAACACTTTTAGAAATATGGTCATTATGACAATATTATTTCTGCTATTTAAGAACATGTGAGATCATTCCATCTTCCAAGGTCTTCTTCAATTTCTTTCTTCAGCATTCTATAATTTTCATGGTAGAAGTCACCCACTTCCTTGCTTAGGTTAATTCCCAAGGATTTTCATCTACTTTGAGGTTATTTTGAATAGGACAATTTTCCTGATTTCTTTCTCATTAGATTTTTTATTAGATTATAGCTATGAATTTCATTTTGATCTTAAATCCTGATAATTTGCTGAATTTATTTATCAACTTTAGAAGTATTGTGATGGAGTTTTTTTGAGTCTTTTGATATAGAATCATGCCTTCAACAAGGTCATTTGACATCTTCTTTTCCTGTTTTCATTTAATTTCCTTCTCTTGCCTGATTGCTCTGCTTACAATTTCAAAAACTCTTTTGAATAAGAGTGGTGATGGTGGACATCCTTGTCTTGTTCCCGATTTTAGAAGTAATGTTTTCAGTTTTTCTCCCTTCAGTATGATATTGGCTTTGGATTTGTTATATTTAGTCTTTATGATGTTGAAGCAAGTTCCTTTTATGCCTACTCACTACAATGTTTTAACATAAATTGGTACTACATTTTTTCAAAGTCTTTTCTACATTTATTGAGATGATCATATAATTCTTGTCTTTAATTCTATTTTGGGTGGTGAATTACATTTACTGAATTGCATATGTTGAAACAACCTTGCATCCTTAAATAAAATCCACTTGACAAAGGTATACTATCTTCTTAATGTGTTTTTGAATATACTTTACAATATTTTATTAATATTTGTTGTACCCAAATTTATCAAGAATATTGGTCTGTAGTTTTCTTTCCTTGTTGTGTCTTGGTCTGGTTTTGGTATTAAGGTGGTACTGGCTTCATAGATTGCATTTAGCAGTGTTTTCTCTTTTCAATTTCATAAAATATTTTGAGGGAGAATGGCATTAGTTCCTCTTTAAAGATCTGGTAGAATCAATCTGTTATCCTGAGCTTTTCTTTGTAGAAAGACTCTTAATTACTGTTTCAATCTCATTGCTCAATATTGGTCTTTTTAGGTTTTCTATATGTTCCTGATTCAATTTGGGAAGACCATATGTATCTAGAAATGTGTAAATGTCTTCTAGATTTTCCAATACTTTTTGGACTATAAATTTTCAAAATACTTTCTAGTGATCCCCTAAATTTCAGAAGTGTCTGTCACATTATCCCCTAATCTCTATTTTTTGTTGATTTCGTTCCTTTTCTTTCTTTTGGCTACTTTGGCTAAGATTTTATCAATTTGTTCATCTTTTCAAAGAACCAACTTTTGTTCCATTGATCCTTGGTGTTATTTTTTATTCCGATTTCATTAATTTTGGTTCTGATCTTAATTATTTCCTATCTTCTACTGAATTTGATATTAGTTTGCTCATCTTTTATTTAGGGTCCTGAAGTGTAGCCTTAGGATATTTTTTGAGACCTTTCTGTTATTTAATGTAGGCACTCAATGCTGAGACTTTTTCTTTTCTTTTCTCTTCTTTATTATAAGTGCCACAAATTTTCCACTCAGGATTTTTTAGTATATCCTCAAAGCTTTGATAAATTGTAATTTTTATTTTACTTCAATTCAGTTTATTATGGCTTGCACTTGAGATTTGTTCCTTGGTACAGAAGTATATTGTTTACTTATTGAGTGTTTTGAAACTTTTCTATTATCTTTCTGTTACCTATTCCTATTTTGGTTCCATAAGACAAGTGAAAACATGCTCTGTGAATTCCATTATCCTGGACTTGCTGATTTATTCCTTTTTTTTTACATTCCAGGATGTATTAGACTTTGGTAAATGTTCTGAAAAAGTGTATAGTAGATGAATACCTCAGTCCTATTCATCAGAGGTAAACACCTCAACTCCCTACAAAGCTCGCTGGGCACTATTCCCAGGGCACATTCATCAAGGTGTGGTAAAGATGGAATTGTAGGCTCCACATGTGGCTCCTAATGCTGTGAGTGGGTATCTGTCTGTGGTATCTGCTATTATGTTGAGTGTTATTTTCTTAATTTTTCTATTCTGAATTACCATTTTCTGGGCCTTTGCCTTGAAAAAGTAGGCTTTGGAGGGTATTATTTTGTTTCATTTGTTTGTTTGCATGTTCACGTTGGAGTCTTGAATTGTCAGTTTCTTCAACTTCGTGCAGAGATTATATGAGAAAAAATGAAAATAACCTTAACAATGTTGTAATTCTTTTGGTCGCCAAAGTTTCTAACCAGATTGCCTCCTCTCAGCTTTTGGAATCTTTTGTTTGTATTATATATAATGTTATATAATGTCCAGGGATTGCTTTTGCTAATTTTTTTTTTTTTAACTAGGGATTGAACCTAGGGGCACTTAATACTGAGTCACATCCCCAGCCTTTTTTTTTTTTTTTTTTTGATACAAGACTTTGAAAAGTTGCTTAGGGCCTCATTAAGTTGCTGGGACTGGCTTTGAACTTTTGATCCTCTTGTATCAGCCTCTTGAGCTGCTGGGTTTACCAACATGCACAACCACGCCCAGCTAGTGTCCAGGGATATTGAGCTGTACTTTTATGGAAGAATAGGGAGAAAATGTTTGTATTCTTTGTTTTCTGCCTTCTATATTTTTACTCATAAAACTTTTTCAAATACCACTATGATATAATTGTACCTAACTTCCTTAATTTGAGAGTTTATGGTCAACATTTTACATGAAGAATATTCTGCTATTTGAATCGACAGGAAAAATTACTCCTGATTGTAAGTAACATCATTGTGAAGAGAGCTTTAAAATTACTATCATCCATTACTATTGGTGGGGGCGGGGGGCACAATGGCAAGGTTTACACCATTACTAGGCAAACAATCCAATCCCTAATTACAGCTGTTCTGAGGTTGTAGTTACTGAAGCACTTCACATCCAAAATATCTATATTATCATATCTTAGCAAAATACAACGTGCACGTATTTACAGAACATAGATGCACCATTAATTCAACTTGGAATACAAAAAAATAAAATAAAATAGAAAACATCTCTTTTATTTGGCAAATTGGAATAGCAAAGACACTATTCATTTTTTGCAGTCTTCTTGTCTCTAACAGGAAATCTGGAATGAAAATTCCTGTGTCGTGATTCCCTAGCAGCTGGTTTTATTGCAAAGCAAGCACTGCTTAATTCCTAGGATCAAGAGGGCTAGTATTAGAGAATTATTTTTTTCAATATTTTAATAACCACAGCTGTGCTTACTCATGGGTGGTAAAAGGGTAGAAGAGGAAAAATTCCTAGGATTTGTGTGATCATCAAAAATATCATTCCTGAGGGTAACCACAATTCTTAAAAGCCATCTATTCATATTCTGCAGATAAACTGCATAATTAGCAAGATGTTTAGCTCCTGTGGTGAGAAAGTAAATTGAGAAAATTAAATAGCTGGCTTATTTGGATACTAAACATATTCCCTATGTAGATTTATTTAGAATTTTTAAGGTGTATCAGAGACCTGCAATACAAAGTTAGAGATACAACAAAATATTTGACATAATTTTAAAGAGTCAAAGTCCTTTTTTTGCTATGCTAAATTATACTAATATAGTAAAATAATTTAAAGAGTAAATTTCAATACTGAAAAAAATTATATATTTTGCTATAGTGATTCTATTCAAATATTTTATATTAAAGCAGTATTTTAAAGCACTTTATTTATTCAGGAAGATTTTATCCTTATGGGCCATAATTAATCTTGAATTTTAAAGGCTTTAATCTGGTTTTGATATCTCTACATACTTCAATATACTATAAATAGATAGTAGAATAAGTTTGAACAATGATATTGTGAATATGGAACAATAATCATTTTTACTATATTGTTTTTTAATCTTGACTATACCCACTAAGGAATACATTCTCTCATCAATTTTGTGAGTTAAGGTTAATGTTCTATAACATGCAAAGTATTCAAATTTTATAATAGATCTCTTCTTCCATTTGAAGTTGATTAAAGATTTTAATACAATCTTTTTTTGTACCTACAAGCAGATAATGGTTGCTCCCTAGCTCCAATTAAATATATTTTCTCCTCTTAAAGTAACCAAAGGAATCATAAAAATGGAGAGAAATAAGGGGCAGCTGTTCACAGAATGATGAAATACTGACAGCATCATTTGATCAAAAGTGAATGAAAAATCTTGAAAAAGATGGATTAATGTCATTAGCTCGAGACACAATATGTAGTGATGTTGTCATATAATCTGGTCGGTAACAGAAAAGCATGAATATTCAATACATTTTCTTGAGGAATAAATACTCAAAAGTATTAGTGCATATAATTCAGATATAAATGAATAGCAACCAGACCTCAAAGCTTCTCTTACTCTGGACTCTTTAATCTTATCAAAGTCTGTGAAAGCTTCCATTGTCATTTGTTGCAAGCTGCAGTTGGGGTATCATCTTGGCCTTGGTAGAAGGAGCAAAAGCAAAACTAAGATGCCATCATCAAACCACAGGTGACCCCATCATGGGCTCTCTGCAGCATCAACTCAATTTCGTAATTTATAAACCCACCTAATGCTGATATTGAGAAAAATCCCAGGAACAGAAATAGAATATTTTCTTAAGAAATCTTGATTATTATCCTTACTAGAGATTCCTTTAACTCTTATTCTTACGTTTACTTCTCCACAAGGTCGCAGAGTCAATCATCCTTTCATTCCTTTGCTTCTCCATATTATGGTTCTGGCATCGTGCCAAGCCTTGAAAACGTTCCGGACATTGAAGATGGGATATTAACAATTAGTGAATATTTTCAGTCTGGCGGAGAAAGGCATATAATAAGATAACACAATGTACTAATTTATATTTACCATAGAAATGAAATGATGAGAAAAAGAATCAGGGAAAAATAGATTTTCATGAGAACATCAGGGAACGTTTTAAAGAGGAGATGATATTTTAACTGGGTCTTCAAAAATGAACACAATTTTACAAGAAAGACCAAGCACAGAAAGTATGATGAGGGAAAAGCCCGTGATATTTCTCCCTGTGAGTATTGAAATAAGACGGTTTCAGCAGGTCGAGGTAGATAGTGAGACACTGTCATAGACAAGAACCAGGCTGACCTGAAAATCTCCTGAGCACTCGCTCTTTTGAGATCTCTCCAGCAGACATTATTATATCAACTCATTTCTTCTGAAACATTCTTTATAAATATCTCTTTTCTGGACCATTGATAGAAACGTAGGAGGGGAAGGAGTGTGGTTCATTTTGTAAAATGCTTCCGTTAGTCTTGTCCTCCAAGGGTACTGTAATTCTTTCAGGTGGACCATGTTACTTGGGATTAGTATTGTAGATAAATATGATTTCTCAGAAGGGCAGTAAAACGGGCCATTAAAAACTTAGCACAAATTAGCTTTTTTAATGTAATTGACTGCACACAGAGGGGCCATAAGGGATTTGGGACATGAAGCAGGCCCATTTCAATGCAAATGAAGGGAAACAAAAGTGTGCCCAAATGGGATGCTATTTAGTCAGGTGAGACCTGAGCAGAAAACCAAAATAGATTCTTTGGACAATCTGAGGCAACATGAAGCTTTTGGTTATCAAAACTGAGAAAATTACTAAAGCAGTAGTTTTTTAGGTGCTGAAACCAAATATGAGCTCTGCGAGCTCATTCATTCTCCTGGTCCTCCCAAGTTGACCAGCCAGAGAAAAGATGAATTGCCTTCACTTGGTGTACATTAGCAGGGCAGACAAGTGCAAAAGATTCCCAGTAACCCTAGGCTTTGAGTAGCATTCTTTTGAGTAACATGTTCCTGATGACCACACATAGGCATGGGTGTGGACACGAGGTATTCCCAATATCTCAGCATTTCAGCATGAATGCATTATGAAGAACTTCTGAAAAAAAATGAAAAAAGAAAAAAGAAATAAAAAGAAGTTCTTCATCAAAACCTCCCAGTCAGGATAAGGCCCATGATAACTAACTCTAACATGAATTACCTCATTTCATCTGTGCTGCCATTTCAAGTTGTACTGTCCTTTTATTTATTCCTCTGTATTACTCAGGAAATGTACAATTATAGGGTTTGAATCTCATTCAAAAAAGGCAAGAATGATACTTAAATCCATGTCCTATTCATGTCACTCATTTGTTGATTGGGTTATTTGTTTTTTTATTGTTTAACTTTTTGAGTTCTTTGTATACTCTGGATATTAGGGCTCTATCTGAAGTGTGAGGAGTAAAGATTTGTTCCCAGGATGTACGCTCCCTATTTACCAATGGTACAGAATAGAGGACACAGAGACCAATCCACAAAATTACAACTATCTTATATTTGATAAAGGGGCTAAAAGCATGCAATGGAGGAAGGGTAGCATCTTCAACAAATGGTCCTGGGAAAACTGGAATCCATATGCAACAAAATGAAACTGAATCCCTTTCTCTTGCCATGCACAAAAGTTAACTCAAAATGGATCAAGAAGCTTGATATCAAATCAGAGACACTGCATCTGATAGAAGAAAAAGATGGCTCCAATCAACATACTGTGGGGTCGGGCTCCAAATTCCTCAATAGGACACCCCTAGCACAAGAGTTAATAACAAGAATCAACAAATGGGACTTACTCAAACTAAAAAGTTTTTTTTTCCAGATTTTATTCTGTGAAAGGAGCAAAACTGCGTATGTTGTCAGAAGTTCCAAGAAAGCATCAATGTGGAAATCCACCTCAGACCTGGTGGGTGTGTGACATTCAGGGTCATCCAAGGCACCACTGCTAATAAGCAATGCTAGGAAACCAGAAGACCTTATGGGGGGACTTTATGAGCCTCATGCACAGGAGTTGAGCCTCTTTAACCCCTTCCTATCTGGCTCTTATTCTTGACATAACTTATATTCCCCACCTCAAAGCACACATGCCCATACACACACATTTAGCTATTTAGGATTCATTGAAAAAAGACTTTATATGCTCACATTAAAGAGCTAGAACATATAGAGGAAAAAAAATTGAAATCACTTTGAGAGAATTTATCTATTAGATTCTCCTCCTACTTTAAAAGACATTATTTTTTCTTACAAAAAAATGAATATCAGATCCTTAACAAAAAGTGTGAGTCCTGGAAAAGGCAGACTAGCAATGTTTTCTTTTCTTTTTTTTTTTTTTTTACAGAAATGGGATCGTATATTTAAAATTAAGAAAAAATTTGAATATTAGAGGCAGTGAGATTTAATGATAAAAGTATGAGACTAAACCAAGTTACCTAACATATAAATTTTGTCTTCTACTAAATGTTTTTTCCTATTCCTGTCCCAACTTTGAGATGAAGAATTTGGATTTCTTGACCTTGGTTATTTCCAGTCAGTTTTTCTATTAAGTATTGGACAGTATGGTAAACAGGGAATATTACAGCAGGAGTGAAAATATTATATTTTTATATAGAATTTCTTACTTGCTTCATAAAGTCCAATGCGTTTTGAGAATAAAGATCAGAATTGTCTGCATACTGGATAGAATTGGGCTCACTGAATCTAGTCAAGGCTGTGTTTCACTCACAAAATAGACAAGCACGTGGCTGTTGAAAATTGACAGTACAGGTAAGTTTGGAGCCATCAAAATTGTGCTTTTAAAGACTTTCTGAGCAGAAATACGCAAAACTTTATTCCAATTTTTGAAGCACAGGACTTTGAAAACTAGAAAAACTGAGTAGGACATATTTTTTTATATATAAAATCAAATGTTCTTTTTTACCACCTGGTTGTCATTAGAAAATCTGAGGAAGATGGTGGCATTCACCTTCTTATACCCTTCTTTTAAGTGAGTTAAGTAGAAACAGGTGTTTGTACCTTATCAGATGTAAATGAGCCTTTGCAAACACCTGCCAACTAAAACTCTCTCTGGTCCTTGAGACTCGGTTTGCTACCAAAACTTACACAAAAAGTTGGATTGTGTTTAGTGTGTTTTAGTTTATGTAACTTTGTAGATTTTCATGAGTTAAACATGAGGGGGAGGGGCTGGGATGTGGCTCAGTGGTAGAGCGCTCGCCCACCATGCAGGAGGCACTGGATTCCATCCTCAGCACCACATCAATGTAAAATAACTATATTGTGTCCACCTAAAACTAAAAAATAAATATTTAAAACATAAAAAATAGGAGGGGGGAAAAGGACGAAACGCCAGTTAATTTACCAAGTGTTCTTGGGATCATTGAGCATGTCTAGATAAAGCTCCATGTTGACTTCAAAAACCTATGAGTTCCACAGTGTGTGAATTAAAAAAAAATGCACTTGATGGTGAATATGATTGAAGTGATTACTCATCCATATATTTAACTCTGAACATATACAATAAATGCAGAAAAATAAATTAATGAATATCCACTAGGCTAGACTGCTGTACTCTAAGCCAAAATATGTTAAGAATGGGAGAAAATAAATTTATGAAATATCAAAGAAATTCATACAAAAATTTTATCTTTGATCTCCTTTTCCCAGCAATCATTATTTTATAAGTCACGGGAGCATTGCATAGAGATATATATCATTGTATGACTGAATCTGTACATATTACATAACTGTAAATATATCACACTTCTGCAGTCTAATTTGCCATCCTCTGCAAATAAATGAATATTTGGAGTTACTCTTGGTTATAACAAAACTTTCTACTCGATAGGGGCAGATACAAGTTATTTTGACATAAAAATACTACCTAAAGGCAAATAAAAAGGTTATCAAATTTGAAAATTTAAATTCCACATTCTCAACCACAAGACACTGAAGTTTTTATTTTCTAATTTGTTTACTTATTTATCATTTATTTAATTCTTTCACTTCAGTTTGGTGTTGGATTTTTCTATGTCAATGCTGATGTATCTCAAAATACTCTATGAATTCTTCCTGTGAATAGCTACTCTACATCGACCTCAATTCTTCAAATTTCTGTCCACAGTATTTGCCTGTTCTTGAACTTTATTTTGGTAGAAGCATTAAATCTGTATTATTTTATATCTGATTTCTTTCACAATTCATAATATCTTTGAGATTTCCCCATGGTTTGCATGTATCATTATTCAATATTTGTTATTGTTGAGTCATAAGCCATGTGAGCCTTCTACATCCATCTACATGGGATATTTATAGATTAGGCTCTTATGAATAAAAGCTTCTATAGTCTTTTCAGTATGATTTTGTGTGTGTGTCTGTTTGTGTATACATGTATGTGGACATACATTTGGTGAATTTCTAACAGCAGAATTTTTGGATCACATGGGAAGGCCATGATGATTTCATTGAAGACTGCAAAATAGTATTTAAAATAACTTCTATTTTAAATTTGCACTAGCCATTTCTGAGGTCTATACCTGCACAACTTCCTTTCTAGTGTGTGTGTTCGTGTTTTTAGTTTTGGCAAGTCTAGTGAATCTGGTCTAGTATTTCATTGAAGTTTTAATTTGCATTTTCAGAATTATTAATGATTTTAAGCATGCATTTATTTGCATAGCTGGCATTCTAACTCTTCAAAATATTAACTGTCAGTTGAAGACTATTGTCCATTTTAAGAACTGGATTGTTTGATTTTCAAGATATGGTTTTCAAGAGTCCTTTCCTCTGCATAAAATCCTTTGTGTGTATGTATGTCTACATTGTTGAAATGTGTTGCTTTTTTTTCTTGCTTTCTTATTTCATCTTTTCTTATTTGATGTGAGGTCCATGTATCATTTTACTATGTGTATGTGTATGTGTTCCTGGTTGGTGCCTATACTAATTTGTTCAGGCTGTCCTGAAGGGCCACATGTGGGGGGTTTAAATGCTCTGCATTCTCCATGGTTCCAGAGGCTGCAAGTCCAATATGAAGTTGCATAGAAGGCTGGTTCCTCCTGAGGGTTGTGGAGGATAAATTTGTCCCAGGTCTCTCTCTATGGCTTGTAGAAGGTTGCCTTCTTCCTTTGACTTCACATGTTTTTCCCCAGGTTTTTGCCCTTGCTGAGATTTTGCCTTCTTATGAGAACACCAGCCGTGCTGTATTGGGGTCCCCTAATGAACACATCTTTATTTAAGTTAAATTTAATCTAAAACCATTCCATTTCCAAATAAGGTCACATCTGAGGCACTAGGAGTAAAAACTTCAACTTGTGATTTTGAGGACTGGAGGGGACACAGTTCAATCCACATCCGTATCTTTTATG
The DNA here is from genome assembly GCF_052094955.1 of Ictidomys tridecemlineatus. Taxonomy (NCBI): domain Eukaryota; kingdom Metazoa; phylum Chordata; class Mammalia; order Rodentia; family Sciuridae; genus Ictidomys; species Ictidomys tridecemlineatus. Next base: position 222,109,172 of record NC_135478.1, read on the forward strand.
ACACAACAAACATTCGCCCACCAGTTTGAAAATATATTCTCTCATGATTTCTTCCATCAGCTTCAGAACTGTAGTGCTCATGTTGAGGTCAAAGACTTGTTCCTAGAATGTTGTTGTTGCTTGCTAAAAATTGGAAAGTAAACTTCAATTTCCTCCATGAACTAGCAGCTATTACACTACCACATACCAAAAATAATTTTCTTCCTCCACTAATTTTTGATACACTTACCTAAAATTAAAATTAATTGAATACATTTATGATGTTGTTGTCTAAGATTAAAATTGGACATATGTTTGTGTGTCTGTATCCATTTTAATTTTTTTTAATCTCCCTGTTGATAAGCACACTATGTTTGTTAGTTATTATAACCTTCTTATGTGGCTACACAATAAATCTTAAAATCCTCTTAAGTCCCTTGTTCTGTAAGTACCAACTGACTTAGCAATTCCACATTCCTTCCTCTGCTTTCAACAACCAATGAGATTGTTTTTCCTTTTTGTACTTTATTTTCCTACATCATATCTAGAAAATGCTCCAGAGAAATGCTATACTCAATGTGGACCTTCTAACATCTCTCTTAAGAGTTCAGGCCCACCCTATCTTCAGGGTAGTAATACTTTCTACATGTATTTTCTTTAGTCATATAATTGCTTACTAGGAAAGGTTTTATTAAAACCAGCCACTCCATTAACAGGATCACAAGTCAACCTCCGGTTGCTTTGTTTCTCCGATTATGTCTATATTGCATATATAATGGATAAAACCTTATGTAACTGCATGGCTGGTTAAGAGAGAGCGGAGAAAGAACAAAACTGATTTTCAGCCCTCAAACCCTCCTATATTTTGAGATGATAATTCGTCTGAAATTCATTCTTCCAGCATAACATAAAGTCTCTACACGCCCTGTGTGGGTCTAACAAACCATGCATGTAGATACAGAAAGAAAACTGTGAGAAGAGCTTAACATACTGCATGTGTATCATATCTCTAGAAACATGAATAGTTAGAGTCGATAAATGACTAATTTTGAATTTCTGTCAGTTTTAATTTTTATCAATTCTTCCACTTTGAACTGTTGTAATTTAATGTTTTTGAGCATAGTGCATCTTAAGAATTGCAATGCTGTTTTATGGTTATGGAAATTCTCTACCCCTTATGTTTTTGGCAAACTTTCACACAATAATTAGAAAAATATACCAGCTTAGAATTTTTACTGAGATTTAAAGAAATAGCAGCTGAGGTAATACTTTCTAAGCACAAACTACTCCTCCTTAATATTTTATTTAACAAATATGTAGTGTTTATATTATTCAAGGTGTACAACACACACACACACACACACACACACACACACACACACACAAAGTGTATGATACAATCCCAGGTTAGAAAGATCACACATGCTTGTAAGGAAACTAGTTTGTGAAGCTCATCTAAAATGTACCACTAGTATTAAAGACAGGCATCACTAACATTTTCTGCAAAAGCAAATGGTGGGCTAAGATGAGAGGTAGCCTTTCTACTGTGTCTTAACCCATCAATTACATCATCTTAGGAAGTCAGGAGGGAGGAGGGATCTGCTAGGAAAACCACAGGCAAAAGCGCAAAACTGTCAAAAATGCACTATAAAGCTGCAAGGAAAGAAGTCCATAAATTTTATGAAAGAGAATGAGAGAATGTGATATCACAAATGCAGGTTGGAAACAGATTATAAAAAATTTGAATGCCATTCTAAAGCATGATATTTTATATTCATGTAATTGAAGAACACACAAATTGTGACTAATCATTTTATAAAAATATGAGTTATGAAATACTCTACAGATAACATCTTATAATATATCAATATACAACATAAAATATGTTATATCTAATAAATATGTACTGTTATGTGATACAATATTAATACTAATGATACATTTTATAATGGCCTATAGATAAGTATTCATAAGAAGAAAAACATCTTAAAACTTACTAGAATCTGAGCAACACACATTAGTTTTTACATGGAGAAACACAATAAAGCAATAGGATTCTTTACTATTAAAATTATGTAGCAGGAAGTGTGGTGCACGCCTGTAATCCCAGTGGCTCAGGAGGCTGAGACAGGAGGATCGCAAGTTCAAAGTCAACCTCAGCAATGGGAAGGAACTAAGCAACTCAGTGAGAGCCTGTCTCTAAATAAAACACAAAATAGGGCTGGGGATGTGGCTCAGTGGTTGAGTGCCCCTGAGTTCAGTCCCCGGTACCCCCAAAATAAATAAAATTATGTATATATGGGCTGGGGTTGTAGCTGAGTGGTAGAGCAATTGTCTCACATGGTTAGGCAATGGGTTTCATCTCCAGCACCACATTACAAACAAATAAATAAATAAGTAAATAAATAAATAAATAAATAAATAAATAAATAAAATTATGCAGACATTATATATCTTAAATCTGGACTGAAGCTTTTATTTTATTTTAATTCTTCCTAATCATTAATCACTACATTACACTTCACCACCTAGAATTTTGTTTTAGTCTATTAAACATGCATAGTGGATATTGTTTTTCTGTGCATATGCACAATCAACTGTTTGGGAAATTACCTCTCTTAAAAATCTCAAGCCTGCCTCCCAGTACCAAAGCTATTCTCTTAATGACCTGTGAACCTGCCCAGAACTTTGCATCTGGAGCCAGCATCAAACCCTGCAAGAAGGCCGGAAAGGTGAGTGTTCTTTCTCACTGGTGTTGTGTTTTATCTGAGGAGCTGTGGGCTCAGGGGAGCCATGGCCAGCGTGCACCTGCAGTGGCCTGGTGGTCCGAACACACTGGCGCTTCCACTGAGATTTGTGACTGTGGATCTGTCATGATACTACTCCCCTCCTTTTTGTTTGCGGAGCTTGGAGCTTGCTTATTCTAAGTTCCTAGGCTTTCAGCCATTCTCTCAGCCACACAATCTTTTTTTTTTTTCTTTTTTTGGGTACCAGCATTGAACCCAGGGGCACTTAATCACTGAATCACATCCGCAGCCCCTTTTATTTTCTATTTTGAGATAGGTTCTCACTGAGTTACTTAGGGCCTCACTAAGTTGTTGAGGCTGGTCTTGAACCTATGATCTTCCTGTCTCAGCCTCCTGAGTAGCTAGGATTACAAGTGTCCACAACCATACAGGACTCCACAGTCTTTTTCACACCTTTATTTCCTATATATATTCTGCATGGACACATTTTATTACTTGCAATCTGATCTCTAATTCAAGGTGTGTTCCATTATTTGAAATTGTGGCAATGGCATTTACCTTTACTATGGTTAGCTCAAAAATATGACAATAGTTGTGTAACTATCATGGGAAACATATAGTAAAATAAATTAATAAATGCATGTCAATTATTTACAATTGTGTTTAGATATTTTTTTTAAATGTAGATAATTTTTTGCAGGCTACTTTATAGACACTTGATGTGCTTTGAATTAAAAAAAAAATGTTTTAGTACTTGAGGGACCAGCGAAATATTCTAAAAGCGTCCAGAGTGAAAATAGCAGCATCTTAGAATGGAAGACCTTTTGATGAGCTATTTAGTTTTATTAGCCTTGTTCTACATAAATTGGGTATCACTGTGAGAGAAGGCCATATGGTGTCAATAAATAAGTCTTCAGTGGGCTTCACTTCTCCTCTGAAATGTGCATAAAAGGTCAATTATTCCTAACTAACTCACTATTTTCTTTGGAAAGGATGTGTGTGTGTTTTTCTAACCAAGCACCGAGTGAGGTCACTGAGTTTTTCTGTGTGGTTGGTTAAGGACATCAAAAGTGTGAGTCAGGACAAAACCTGAAGTGCCTTCTCTCCTAAACAAAATGAACAAAAAAGTAAGCCAACAACAACAATAAGCATGCACCAGCATAATTTTGCACATTTATCACTCTTTTATCTTGTGTATTCCTTATAAAAAATCTTGTTTTCAAACCTCTAGACCTTGCCTCAGCTAGGTAGATAGAATTTAACAAAAATCTAGAATAAGGTCCTGCCAGGTCTGTGGCTTAAAGCCACCCAGCAGGCAAGGTCTCGATAAATCCATAATTTTATCTGGTGTGGGTTAAGGCAGAAACTCAGAGAAAGAACATGGGTGCAGGCTGTTGGGAAGAAAACCGCAGAGGTGCTGAGAGGTGCACAGGAATAGAGGGCTGCCCTGGAAAAAACTGGTTGGACACTCACTTTACCTTCCACACTCCCTTCTGAGAGTTTGCAGGGACACAGTTAATTTAAATTTATACAAAATAAAAAAGTTACAGTTAAAACCTACATTAATTATGGCAAGAAAAAAATTGAACAGGAGAATCCGTATACAGACTGTCATGGCCTAAAAGTGTGTAATGCTCTACTTTTATAGGTAGGAATTCTAGCTCTAGTGTAATGATGGTAAGAGGTGCGACCTTTGGAAGGTGACTGGATAATAAAGGCAGAGGCCTTGTTAATGGCATCAGTGTCCTTTAGAGCCATCACATATGGATCTTTTGCCCCTTGTAGCATTAAGTGAGGAAGCAGGCTCAAACCAGACATCAGATCTGCTGATATCTTGACCTTGGATTCCTAAACTCCAGAATTATGAAAAATAAATGTGATTTTTTATAAGCCATCCAGTCTGTGTGGTACTTAGCTATAAAAGTCCAAATAGAACAAGACACTGACAATTGAAGAAATACCAGAGAAGCTTATCCCCAAACAAATAAAATGAATGAACTAACATTTAAAAAAATAAGCTACATTATTTAAACAAAACAAAACACTAGAAGGTGTAAAAGGGTCACATTTTCATAAATCCTGATTGGAAAAAAAAATAGAAATGTAATGAATTGAAAAGAAGAAAACTGAAAGAGAGAGCTGAGAAAACACAGAGTAATCAGTAATAAAATTTACATAATAAATTAAACTATGTAATAAATAAAGTTATGTAATAAGAAATAATGATAAAATAATGCCATAAAAGATATACAAATGGCAAAAGGAAAGATAATAAAATGAACAGATAAATACAATATAAGGAAGGTTAGAGGAAAAGAAATGTTTATAGAAATCCCAAAATGAAGAGAGAACAAAAACAAAGCAATGGACTTAAATAAACAATCATACAAATTCAAAACTATATTTTGGAATCAAGGAAGATTTGAGGGCATGTATTTGTATAGACAACAAAGGAACTAAAATAAAGCCATTTATCTAGTTGGTAACATACCAACCCTGAAGTAAGTATGCCAAGTGACTTTTACACTGTTATGGTAATTTTACTGTAAGTCTCTTAGTAGGGTGAGCCTTAAAGACTAAGAAAAACTCCTGCAAAATCCCTTTTGTTACTTTCTGATAATACAAATTTTAACCTAAAATAACTCTAATCCAATATGTTTGTGTGTATTTTACAAGAAAGCTAATGAGCAATTATGTCTCTTTCTTTGATAATAGATATTTAAGGTATAGAAGAAATACATGCAATTTGTAAAATTAAGGAAATTAGGGCAAAGAAAACACATTTTCAAAAAACAACTGTTGTCCTGGTTTTGCATTGGAAGGAACATCATGAACTCAGATTGTATCTTTTTTTGTTGTTTTTTTTAAGAATGAAATCCATGTATCTTAGCCCTTTCCCTTAAAAAGACTTAGAAACCACTCCTAACTTAGTGAGCACCCCTACCAGCCAATTCACTGATTCTGAATTCTAAGGGCTCCTTAGGATATATATATATTTTTTTATTGTTGGTAGTTCAAAACATTACACAGTTCTTAATATATCATATTTCACAGTTTGATTCAAGTGGGTTATGAACTCCCATTTTTACCCCGTATACAGATTGCAGAATCACATCAGTTACACTTCCATTGATTTACACATTTCCATTCTAGTGTCTGATGTATTCTGCTGTCTATCCTATTCTCTACTATCCCCCCTCCCCTCCCCTCCCCTCCCCTCCCCTCCCCTCCCCTCCCCTCTTCTTTCTCTACCCCTTCTACTGTAAATCATATTTAATTCAAAACATAGGGAAGGAATGTACAAGCTGAGTCCAGACCAGCTTGTCATTTCAGGAGTCAAGCGAGATCTCAAAGATAACCAGACAATGCCAAAAGAACTCTGGGACCACACAAAAGTGCTCTATAGAGAGTGATGGTTCAGTTGAAGCATCAGTAAAATGATAACTACAATAGACTGAGCAACATCACAATGTTTAAACCTATGAATCTATAGCATTGGATAGATGGCAACAGATAATAAATACAAATTCATCATTCATTATTTTCTCTGGATGCTGAAAATCCAACTCATTATTTTTGAAAATGATAAAAGGTAGAGATTATTTTTCCCTCCTGGATGCAAAATAACCTGATGAGTGAGGAGATGGAAGCTTTTCTTTAGAGAAGTGTAGAAAATACAAAAATAAAGTTTAAATTCAACTAAAATTAAACAATGGTCATGAATTGTTTCTAACCTTAAATTTGGAATAGATATTATGTTCCTCCTGCTGTGTGTACACTGTGCCTCCTCTGGAATGCTCTTGGGAAACCTCTTCTCTGACTCTTTTGTGTCTCAGTAGAACTCTGCCAATTTGTTGGCAGTACAGGGGACAGAGCTAGTGATACAGGGACAGGATTTAGAATAGGAACTCTGCAGAGATTTTGTACACAAATTAATTGTAAAGAATAGAATAAAGGAAAAGAGCATGTGTGAGAGAGAACTGAAAGCATTATATGGTACTCATTTTCATCCTGGTTCTAATAAACAATTTTGGGGTAGGTGAAATTTCCCCAAAGGAAACTGATTATAAAAGTGATGGTCCAGAAATTTTACTAAGTAATTTTGCAGTCATTATCAATGATGTTTTGTAGGGGAGTCAACAAATTGGAAAAGCTTATGATATTGCCTTACATGGAAATAATAGATAGATTGATAATGACAATTATATGATCTTATGTAAGGGATACAAAGCATGTAAATAGATGCACATAGGACATTTGCCCAAACCTACATATGAACTAGTTTTATGTCCATTTTAGTCATCATCATATGTTTAATGTTTTTACTTATTAATTTTATTAACAAATTATTAACATATTTTAGGATCAGGAACACAAGTTTCAATTGATAAACACACACGTGCACACACAAAAAAATATACTTAAGAATCAGAATGAAAGTTCCATGGAAAAGTTATGAAATTGTAAATGTTTTTCCTTCCTTAATATTTCTGAATTCATATGTTCAATATATTTTGTTCAATGAAAAAATATCAATGCAATAAAATAAAATACAATTATCATGAATTGACTTTTCAAGTCAAAAGATCATTCATTAAATCCTTTTTGGCCTTCAGTATTATGTAAAAATACTGGAATTATTTAATTCAGTCACACCTTAGTACAAATCTCAGATTAGCCATTATTTCACACTCAGTTTTTGAACTTCGTAAGATAATTCAGCTCATTAACCATGCATGATAAGTTTCCACGAAAAAGAATATTGCCACTCAAAATCTTTGATAAGTGGGTGAAATCAAATTGTAACATTCTATTTCTCTAATTTAGCAAACTCTAATTCTCTTTCTCATATCTTCTTCTGATACTCACATTTAAGAAATTTCTTTTTAATTTTATACCATTTACAAGAATGTGTTAAAATCAAACCACATTATAATGTCTGAGATTAAAGTAAAATTATTTATGTTCATTTTTTTCATCATATTCTGAAAGCATTTATGGGAAATTATTTTCCATACATACATTTCTATAGTATCTATAGCTCTTTTTCACCAGTCCTTCCACAATATAAAATAGGTTAAGAGGAGATGCAGCTTGGCATTCATTTTGGGGGAATGAAATTCCAAACTGATGCCTAACTATGGTGTTTTCATTCTTTGTCATTTCAGCATCCAGTAAATTAGAGCTGTCCTCATTCTTTTACCATTGTCTGTCTGTCTCTTTTGAAGGACAAATTCTATTTTGAACAGAGGATTTTGCTTTTGGTCTGGGTTAATCAGCCCTCCAATCCTGCCAATCACTTTAGGACCGAAGCTCTCTGTCCAGATTATAATATAACCTTCAGTGCTTGTCTGTCATTTCAAGTAGATGCCATTATAAGTCAAGACGGTGTCCTTTGTATCCCTCTGCACTGAGAGGACTTATAGGAGATCTCAATTTGATTCTGCTTCCCGCATTTTAGACAACTTCAGACTCAGAATACCCCTCACTCTGAACTCCGTACAGATTGTCTCCTCCCTGTGTTCCGTGGTTGGCTTTCTGTATTGAGAGGAGGAGACCTTGAACTCATCCTTATAATCCCATTATCTTCTTCATATTTAGGTGCCTATTTTCAGGTCTGCCTCAGAACGCCATTCTGTCAAAAGCTCACGTAGCATATGCCACCATCCGCTACATATTACAGCAAAACAGAGCATTCCTGGCTGAAGAATAGGCTAATAAGTACTGATTACTGTTTATTGAACTAGATGGATGTAAATTACTTCCTTAGCTCACTTCCTACAATTTCCAGAAAATTCTAATATTTTCACTAAATTTAAGACAGAAATAAGTTTACAAATTAATTCTCCAGTAATCATCCTTTCTGGGTAAGCTGGTATCACCTCTTCACCCCCAGCCTCAGACCTTTGTTATAGCCATGTCTACTCACCTCCATGGCATGCAGCCCTTGCTAGTTTTCACCACCTTCTCTCTGCTAATGAGGCTGCTTCCCAGGGTCCAGAACCCTCCTTCCTTTTGTTCACTGATACATGACAGGTTTCTAGTATGAGGCATGGCACACAGCAGATCCTGAATCATCCCCACCACAGGATCTCCACTGCAGTTTTGTTTGTTTGTTTGCTTGTTTGTTTTTTTCATTTGTTTTGTCTTACTTGGTAGGGGAGAGGATTTAGAATGGTGTATTTCCACACTGCATTTCCTTTTGTGTAGGTTACTTATAATTTGAATAAAATAAAGTGTGAAATAGACCCTTGTAAATTGTTTCTTGTGTTTTGAACTGTAGTCGGCAGGGTCACTTTTCCATAATACACGCAAAAGCCTCTCTGCAATACACACTAAAGGAAGGAAAGCATGTCTAATCCAATCATATCAGATCTAGTAAGAGGAGGGAGGGAAGAAAATCAAGGCACAGGGTTTCCTTCTCTACATTTTTATCTCTTTTAATAAACTTACTTCTCAGCAGACTATGCAACAATCCATTATTAGTTACAAGCATTAACCTTTCCAAAGAATTTTAATTTTAAAAATAACTCCTCAAAAAAGAAAATGATTTTTCAACACTGAAATTTTCAGAAAAAAATGTAACAATTTGGGGTCAGGGGGTCTAACATAGTCAAGTGTGCTATCAAAATTTATTTGTTCTATGTATCCAGAGAAACAGCTTATGGCCAATACATAGTAATCCTCTTTTTAAACCATGAATTGACTTTATTCTATATAATAAAATGTACTGCATAGATGTCAGCTAATATTACTAATAATAATTACAATATCTCTGTACTTTACATGTGGTATTTTTTCAACCTAAAATAGTCACTGTTTCTCTTCTCTACAGTTTTTCTATTGAAATACTTCTCCTTGCACTAAAAATCACTTAACCACATGGACTGTTCCCTCACTCTACAGCACTTTTATATTTAAATCATCCTTTTGGAATTTTATCCTGGGATATTTTTATTAAATTCTAGTGCTATTAAGCAACTTAAAAATTATGAGTGTACTTAAAAGATAACTATTGCTCCAGGAAAATCATTTCAAAAATAATAAGTACTCAGAAATTATTTACTGATTTAATCACTCTCGGTACCTTCAATACCCACATATGTAGATAAGTTTTAGTGCATATGTGTAATATTTCACAATCAGATTGAATTTCATTTTAGATAAAAATGTGTATGTCCTATAGATTTATTCATCATAATTCCTACATAAGTCATGCTATGAGAATGTAAAAACCTGGGTGAGGGAATGAATGTCCTCAATGTGCTCTTTGAGGATGCTGTTATTCCTAGTCAATTTGTTTTTTCAATGAATTATCATTAAATGAACATTGACCACAAAATGCTACCAAGCCAGTACTCTAGGAAACTAATAATCCAGTCTGCTACCATGCAACTATTTTATGAGTTTGTTTACTCTCAGATCCTGTGTTACCAACCTGCTGAGAGTAGGATAAATAAGACCTAAGATAAGTTAATGCTCTTCCCATCAATCTCCTACTTATAACTTGTTTACAATGTCATTGTTCTGATGTAAAGAATTTATTAATATGCACATCCATAAATCTATGACCCCTGTGACCTGCAGACATCTTTTGATTGAGGAGGGCTGTATTCATAGTGTGAAGGTTCCATGACCATTTGATATAAATTAGTTAATGGTTTATAGAATTCATAACTTTCCACAAACATCACAGAGACTTTGCATTTCATGGTCCCATATTTATGTTCCATAAACACACTGTATTACATTCTATTTTGTGGAATTTATTCATCTTTCCTTCTATCAAATATTTGCTTGGTATCTAGGGTACCTACTAAGTGCCAGGTTCTGTGGTAAGCATTGGCGGTACACCTATGATCAAAAGAAATGTCTGTTTCCGTGGAGCTATCCTGTGGGGAAAGGTAAAGTTCATCAGTGAAGACGGGGTGTCTGAGAGGTGCAATCTGAGATTTGAATGAATCCAGGAATTGAGCAAAGAGGAATCTAAGAGATGAAATTATCAGCAGAAGAAATTATTAAAACAATTGATCTAGTTGGGTTGTATTTGCAACATTGGTAAACCAATAAGAGGGTCAGTATGGCTGTAACTGGAGTAGGTGACCAATATTATATGTAATATATGCAATACATATGTATGTTAGATATAAATACATATAAACATACGTATATAACAACTTATATGCAATAGATTTATATACAAAGTATTTATAAAATAATATAATATTGAGTAATAATATATAATAATTTTACTATTACAAATATATAATCTTTCAAACCAGAGTTATATGTGATTGAAGTAGTAAGGATTGAATGACAGAATAAAGAAAGCTCTTAGGACTGAACCTTGTAAGATATATCAGTCTCATGCAAATCAAAAGCAGAGAGATGAAGTGAGTCACTCTGGGGAGCATTTGTGGAACAGTTGCCCAACAGTTAAAACTGAGCTCATCACATTTTACTGTCTTCAAAATACTAAAATTCTAATGGTGGAGCAGTAATTAACACTGACCTTTCTCGGGGATTAGCCATAAACACTCTGATATAGAGAAGTGATTATTCTAGATAATGGGATTTCCAAGACTTCTGACACATAAGGACCTTAAAATCAGGAAATCTACTGAAGAAGTATTTTCCGGGGCACTTGCCTTAAAGTTATTTCCAGAGCCCTCACTGTGGAGGGGATGCTCATTCCTGCCACTATCCCTCCTTTCCTGTCCTTGGAGCAATAGGAGCCCAGCAGGCCACATTGAAGGTGAGGAAGTCAGAATATATATTGCCAGAGAGAAAGACCATAGTCTGATCTAGGGCAGATGATTTTAGAATAGATGGCTATTAGCCAAGACAGGAGATTCTCACAGCTACACATGGCTCTCTACAGATTGAGGCATTTAAGAATTTCAAAATTAACAGAATCATACCACAAAAAAGTTTAGTCTGTTTTCACTGTTGTGACCCAAAGACCTGGGTCTCACTAGATGCTCACTGGTGCTCACTGGAGATGGCTGATTCCATTGCTCTGGGCCCCAGGTGGGGCAGAACCCCATGGTGGAAGGGAATGGTGGAGGAGAGCAGCTTAGAGAATGACAACAAAGAAGCAGAGGAAGCCCTGCACTCAGGGATAAGGAATAAATCCTACAGGCACACACCCCCCCCAGTGACCTTCCTCCCCCACCCGTTCCCTGTTTTCCTTCAGTTATTGCCCAGTTGATCCATATTAGCAGATTAATCTCCTGATTAGTCTACAGCTCTCACAACCTAATCAATTTCTCTCTGAATGTTCTTTCATTGTCACACACATGAGCTTTTGGAGGACACCTCATATCTAAACCATACCATGGAGTATTGTGTTACTTTATTGTCTTCTTTAGTGTGATGTTTCCATGGTTATTCTATGTTGAAGCACATATCAGTACTTTAAAGAGAACATGTTATTATAATTTATTTTGCTACTAAACATTTTATCATGTGTTTTAAAAATGTGTTTATGATAATTGACAGGAATGTCAATTATAATTCTGCTGCTATACACACAAACCCTCTACATGATGACATTACTTACCACAGTGGTATATTATTTTTGCAATCAATGAATTATACTGATAAATCATCTCCCGATGTCTATGTGTTTTTCAGTTTACACAGTGGTATGTTTTCAGGGGATCACATTCTGTGAGGATTACAAATGTATAATGACGTGAATCTCCCAATGTAATATCATGTGCTATGGTTTTGGCGCTCTAAAATTTCTCTGAGTTCTGCATACTGATCTTTTTACTGTACTCACAGGTTTGCCTTTGTCAGAAGGTCATATTTTGGAATCATACAGAATGTATGAGTGTGTCCAATTTTATAAGAAACTAACAGATTGTCTACCAAGGTGATGGTACCATTTTACACAGATTTCATCAGCAATGCATGAGAGTCCCCGGTGCTTCACACACTTGGTAGCACTGACTGTTGTCACCTGCAGCAGTTATTTCCATGGTAAAGCAATATTTCATCCTATGGATTTGCAAAATTTATCCATACATTCATCATTTGGTAGTTATTGAATTGTTTTCCCTTGGTTATTATGATCAACAGTATTATGAACATTTAAGGTGACACATTTGCACAGTTATGCTTTTTTTATTGTTGGTTGTTCAAAACATTACATAGTTCTTGATATATCATATTTCACACTTTGATTCAAGTGGGTTATGAACTCCCATTTTTACCCCGTATACAGATTGCAGAATCACATCAGTTACACTTCCATTGATTTACATATTGCCATACTAGTGTCTGTTGTATTCTGCTGCCTTTCCTATCCTCTACTATCCCCTCTCCCCTCCCCTCCCCTCCCCTCTTCTCTCTCTACCCCCTCTACTGTAATTCATTTCTCCCCCTTGTATTATTTTTTCCCTTTCCCCTCACTTCCTCTTGTATGTAATTTTGTATAACCCTGAGGGTCTCCTTCCATTTCCATGCAATTTCCCTTCTTTCTCCCTTTCCCTCCCACCTCTCACAGTTATGCTTTTGATTCTCTTGGATATATTTGTAGGAGTAAATTTTTTGTCACATGTTATCTCTAAGTTTAATATTTTAGTAAACTACCAGATGATTTTCCAAAATAGTCGCCACATATATTAATTATATTATCCAATATTACACAATATTTTGTTATAATCTTCTACTATTACTTTATAAATCAGTTAAGTGTAAACAGGAGAATAAATACATCAAATTGGGGCTATCTTAATTGCATAAGCACCTTCTCAGACACTTTTTGTTTTTCTGTGTGAATTTGAAATACTCTCTTTGGCCAACTGTCCTCAACCTTAAGAACTTCCTAGGCTATCTCTTATAAGAATATCTGATAATAATGAATTCTTTCAGTTTGCATCTAAAAATGCTATTATTTTTATTTGTCCTTTGATCTTTAACATATTTCTCTTTCTTTTTTTTTGTAGTTGTAGATGAACAGAATGCCTTTATTTTATTTGTTTTTTTTGTATGTGGTACAGAGGATCAAACCCAGTGCCTCATGCATACTAGGCAAGCGCTTTGCTACTGAGCTACAGCCCCAGCCCTAACATCTTTTTCTTGATGTTTGACTGACATATTTGTTTTTCTTTATAAGCACTTTGAATATGCAATTACCACTGCCTTCTATTCCACATTGCTTTCTATGAGAAGTTGGCTGTTAAACTTATTATGCTTAAAAGAAATTTGCTTCTTTCTTGATGCTTTCTGTTTTTCAGAGTGTTTAAAATTTTTTACTATGGTATATCTGGATACAGATATCTTTGAGTTTATCCTTTTAATGCAGATTTCTGTACATTTATCCTACTCAGAGTCTGTTAAACTATTTGGTTGTTTATACTAATAGAGTTCATCAAATTGGGTGAAGTTTTAAGTCCTTATCATTTATTACTGTCTCCTTTTCCTCTCCCTTATTTTTATGGCTTTAGCTAATTCATTAAATTGTGCTCCCAAAAGCTCCCCATTTTCCTAGGTTTCAATCTCAACATCACATGAAGAAGCACCATTCACTGAGAGGAAGTCATCACGTCCTTTCCTGTTTCTGTGCCTCATGTGGAAATTCTACTAATGTATGGAAATTCTACTGATAATATAACAAATAAGTATCTAGTTGCTAGCTGAACAGACTGAGTTTCCTCGAAATGTGAAAACATGAGATATTATTTCTAATGAACTCCTGAAAACTTCATTATTTATAGACTTTGTATAGAGTTCATGCTCTTTTCCAATAAATACTAAAAAATAAAATAAGCATATAGTATGTTTGTTTTCATCAGCTTTTTCATTGATGTGACCAAAAGACCTGACAAGAACATTAGAGGAGAAAAACTTATTTGGGGGCTGAAAGTTTCAGAGACCACAGTTCATAGATGGGCAACTCCATTCCTCAGGGTTTGACATAAGGCAGAATATCAAGGCAGAAGTGTGTGGCGAAGGAGAGAATCTAGAAACCTGGCACCAGGAAGCAGAGAGAGACCTGTTCTCTCACCAACCGCAAAATATATACCACCGAGACATACCCCAATGACCCACCTCCTCCAGCCACACCCTACCTGCCTATAGTTACCACCAGTTAACTCCTATAAGTGGATTAATGAACTGATTGAGTTGAGATTCTAATAATCCATTCATTTCTTGCATTGTCTCACACAAGAGCCTTTGGGTGACAATTCATCTAAACCATAAAATACTATTCATAAATAAATATATGAAGGTTTTTGATCTTAGTAGGAATCAATAAGCTTTTTGTTTCCTTCTTACCATTTTTCTAGCACATAATTGGATCCTTCATAAAATCAATCTCTAAGCACAAAGAGAAATTAGAACTGAGATAATGTCTTACATCAAGTTGAATACTTGGATATCAGCCCCTGTAGATAAGAGATAGAAACAGGGCATAAGAGAACGAAGCAACTTGGACAGGACATGGTCAAAACATTAGAGCATAGTTTTAATTCATGGTTTATTTATTAAATTATCAACTCTAATTAAAGTTTTATAATTGAATTCAAAACTATTCACAACTTGTACAAACTATGTAGTGATTATATCATTATGTCTCATTATTTATTTTATACAAGAGAGTTAATTTCTATGTAATATGAATGTTCCTTGGAACAACATTCAAAAGTAAAATAATAGATGCGCAATGTAATTTTTATGCAAACAAAACACAATGATATTTCAGATTAAGTGTATGTAATTTCAATTACAGCTTTGAAATTATCATATATTGTTATTTTCAGGCACTTCTGAAATGTAAAATATAAAAATATATATAAAATTTACAAATATTCAGAAAACATGAAATGATATTGGTAATTAAAATACCTTATGTATTAATTATGTACAGTTAGTCACATGTTACTTTCCTTTTAAAAGAAATGTAGACAAATGACAAACCTCTGTACCTGTTTTGATGAACACCGTGGCAAGTCTTAACTCAAAGACACATGATTACAGGAGCTCTGCAATTCCATCTCTACTATCAATAAAATGGTTGTTTTGGTTACTTTGTATCATGTTGGGTCTCTGTTTTTGGTTGGTGAAAGCATTATGAAAATGAATTCTGGATGTCACTTGATAAAACTTTATATACTTCCACAGTACCTCTGCTTTACTCACCTTATGCTGTTGGTGTGTATTCAACAAGCAGGTTTGGTGGGTTAAGAAAACACGGATTTTGCTGATTCTTCAGGGTAGAAGAAGCATTGGTACACGATGGAGTCCTAGAGGTGTTTCTTTTATCAAAATTCCTCAGAAAAGATTCTGTATGTTAGGCACCCTGATGGCTGATGCGAGTGCCCATTAGTCTGTCCAGAGTGCATGTGAGGTGTACATTCCATGAGGAATCCTCCTCCCACTCCTCAGAGAAAAGGTGTGCTCATTGTTTCTGTGTTATGTTTTTTGTAGACTTATAAATTTAAGTTTACCATTACTGAGGAAAGTAATACCTATAAAACAACTATGTTGAGATGGAGAGAAATTCTTTACATTCTTTAAAATAGAGAATGCCGCCAGGTGCAGTGGTCCAAATCCATAATCCTCATGTCTGCGGAAACTGAGGCAGGAAGATTGTAAATTTAAGGTCAGCCTCAGTAATTTAGCAAGGCCCTGACCAACTTAAGGAGAACTTGTCTCAAAATAAAAATTAAAAAATTAAAAAATAAAGCTGAGGATATGTGCCCCTGAGTTCAATCCTCAGTATTAAATAAATAAATAGAATCCCTTGAGGAAGCTTTGGGGTTAATTTGATAAAAGCACAAAATTCAACTGCTAGTCAATACTTCATGATAGTTCTGTTTCAGACAGTGGGTATGGACTTAGTGACATTAACCCCAGGATTTTTCTGTCCATATTTTTTAATATAAGATCGTGTGCTTCATAAACAACCATATATTAGCCAACTTTCTCCATATATTTCATCTTTGAGACATTTCTCTGATCCTGCACAATGTCATTCTTCCTCCTGATTTAAACTCTGATTATTGAGTTTTTATCAATACACTAAAAATAGGAATGGGAAATATTTTAGCCAGTCAAATGTGACAAGTTAATTTGGTTTTCGTGCTTATAGCTATATCATCAAGAAAAAAAAAATCCTGCTTTAAAATGGGAGGAAGATGGCAGTTTACAATTGCATTAAAAATACCAAATGAATTCCATCACTCGTGACACAGTCATGACAGGTTCCCAGTTGCTATTTATTCCAAGCACCTGCCAACGTCATCTGCTCAGAACCTGGAGTCTACTGTGTGTGCTCTGTTTTAACTCCTTCAATGCTAGTTTCCAGGAACTTGTTTCTAAACGAGATTGTACTCAAAATTAAAACTTTTTTTTAAATGATGTTTGAAAGAGAATGTTTATCATTTAAGAAGAAAATTTTCCAATTATGCCTTTCATTTTCACATTTATCTACTCCTGGGACTACAATAAAGAAGTACGCAAGTTAATGAAAGACTTGCAATTAAAAATTGAAATGAATATTTGGATTGCTTAATAAACAACAAAGACACGGCTCTGGAAGACCCATGAAGATGTGTCCTTTAAAAGAATTTATCCTGATTTCTTCCACATATAGAACGTTTTCTTAATGCATCTATCAAAAAGGAACTCCTATCGGAGCTGCCTTGTGTGTACTCCTGGCCCAGCACCTTTTAACTGTGCTTTCATTGACATGGGATTCACCTATGGAGGCTCATATTCCACACCTGTAGATAGCTGTCCTCTCAAAGGGTTTTGTTTAAAAATCTAAAACTCGTAATATATCCAGAAGAAGCACTTGCTAAACTTCTATAGATATTTCTTTAAATGGTTCATCATGCTTTAGGCTTTATCAGTCACAATGTTTGAAAATACCTGCTATAAGTTTTAATGCATTTTCATTATCTTGATAACCCATTCAACATTTAATATTGGTAGAGCTTTCACAGTTTGCACATCATTTTACAGAATTTATGTTCTTAATGAAATGATCATGACCATTATACAGGATATTATCATGATCCTGTGTAATAACAGAAATCAGAGATTATCTGATGCTGTAGCATGTTTAATATAAAACTTATCTCCCTCATTTACATTTGGTTGTCCACAATAGCCTGTTCTTAATAAGAAAATGCAATGAGAAATATTAATAATAGTAACCAATGTCTGAGCTCCACATGGTTTAAGTATTATCTTTCATTTCAAAAGCAATTCAATACTATTATTTTCATTATGGTTACGTTGGTACAGATGATGAACCTGAGCATTTAGACAAGGTGGCTAAAGTACCTTGTAAGAGACAGAACCAGAATAAAACGCTAAATATCTTCATTTCAACACACAGGTCTTTACCTCCATCCCCTGTACCTAATTACTTTCTAAAAACAAGATAAATGATTCATGTTAAACTAAATGAGTGGTTCTATTACTATCACAGCTTATTAAGTATATAGTTTATTAAGCCAAAGCATAGTAAGATTAATTCTTAGTGACTAAACAAATTTATTATATATAGATGAATGATTTCCAATATTCTTAGACCTTTATTTCCTGTCACTCTGATATTAATTTTGGGAATTGGGATGTAAGACCTTTTCTGAGACCTTACCCTGAAAAAGTATGAAAATCATCCACTGTTTTATATATGCATGCAAAATTACCATAGATTAAATATATGTGTATGTGTAACATGTACACACATTATTATAATCCATTTGCCCTATAATCATATATTCATAATATTTATACTAAAAATTCTGTGATATCCTATAGTTGTATTTTTTAGTTCCATACACATGTAAGAAATAAATTTTGTATGGGAGAACTATTATTGTATTATTGTATTATTGTATTATCCTCAAGCATTCATTTTTATGAGTTTTCTATACATGACTATGAAGTAGAAATTTTTAAAAAATCATGTAGTTATAGAGAACATTGAAGAAATAAATGATATGGTGCTTAAACAAAGGCAATATTTATACTTACCAAAATTTAAGTAAGTCAGTATTAACATTGATCAAGAGAAAAATTTGGGATATTCTTTGCTCCAAATGAATCTACCATATTGCAAGTATGTATTGTTTATCAAAATAATCCCAAGAAATTATTTCAAGATTAAAAATTATGTGTTTAAAGTTTGGTATAAATATTTTAAATTCAATGGTATGTTAGACAACATTTTGTGGTATGTTAGTCAATACATTTAGTGAAAGAGAATAAAAATGACTCATCAGTAGATCTAATTAAATCATTAATTTTGTCACAAACAATAATCATAAAATCATAATACCTTTCTGATGAAGTCTTTACTTATAGATTCTCCCTAATAAAGTAAAAAAATTAATTAAAATTACAGAATAAAGTATACATGCTACAAGCCTTAAATTTTTGAAAACTATTAAAAATAACAACATTTTCTAAAAAAGAAGATGGGTACTGGTAATACAGAATGACTTATTTTTTTAAGCTTGAGAGTTAAAAACACCATGTCTGAAATTGATCTATCAGAAAATATATTTTAAGTGATAAAATATAGGCATATAATGAAATGATTTATATTTAAAATGGAAAGAATTGAGTTTATATAAAATCACATTTTATACCCCTTATTTTAAGTAATGGGGCAACCAAATCCAACTCAAGTAGATAAGTTAAGAAATTGACATGTAGGTTATAATTTGAACTTATAAAGGAAAATACTGGAGACACCAAACCTAGTCAGTGTTAAAAATGGTCACTCTGGAGATCAACATGCTAAGGGAAAGAAGCCACACACAGAAAGTCACAATTTTTTTCTCTCATTTAAGGAACAAAAATGACATGAGAGTAGTAGCGGGTTGTTAGAAATGGGTGGGAGACTACAGGGAGGGTGGAGGGGTCACAGAAGAGGGCAGGAGGGAGAGCGGGTACAATCAAAACATGTCACATCTGTGCATGAAAATGTCACATGGAAATTAACTGATTGTGCAATTAACATGCACAATTGAATAAATAAATGTCAAAAGAAAAATAATGATCTTTTCTGTTGGAGGGAGAATGGAAGTGTGGGCCAAGGTCAGCAGCTCTGTACTTTAGACAATTCAATATAGATTTCTGTTTTCCCTTTTGTTCATTTGTTTGGATCCATACCTAATAACTTTAAAATTAGTAGAAACAACTTATTCTTTAAAACAACTTTCACCTTATGAGTTGAATCACATTATGATTTCTTAAATGTCCATATACTTACCTTATTTGGCTTGAAAATGGTAACCTATAAAAATCAGAATATTAAACACATATGAATTTGAAGAAATTTACTATTATTTTTCAATTGCCCTAACTATGGTATTTGATAAAAATTTTTGGTGCTTCCTGTAAGCATTCAAAGTAGACATATTTACTTTTATAATTTTTTGGTTATGACTTTTTAATTCCCTTTGGGCTACATGAGAAAGTTGCTGATTAATTTGTCAAAGAAACATTTGCCTAAAAATCAATATTCTTTTCAAATTGAGAAGAAACTCACATAATATAAACAAAACATTTGAAAGTATGCCATTTAGTGGCATTTAGTACGTCTGTAAGTGTTCAACCATCTCCTCTATCTAGTTCCAAAATCTTGTATTCTCTCTAAAGAAAATGCCAATTTAGCATGATCCCCTCCTTCCAGTCCCAGGCACCAACAATCGACTTTCTATGTCTATGGATTTACCTATTCAAGATATTTCATAGAAAAAGATTTGTACAATAAATGACATTTTCCTCATGGGTTCAAGTTGCATCCGTGTTGTAGCATGTGTCTCAGTACTTCATTCCTTTTTATAACAGTATCAAATTCTGCTCTGTTTACCCTTCATCCATCGATGGACATTTGCTTGTTTTTACATTTTACCTATTAAGAGCAGTGATGATCTGTTTTTTGTACAAACATTTGTATCTAGGAGTGGATTTGTTGAGTCATGATATTTCCATGTCCCTTTTTTTCCTACAGAGGTTGCTTCACTTGACATCCTCACAAACAACATAGTAAGGTTCCAACTTTTCCACGTTCATACCAACATGAACCATTTACATTGAAGAAAAAATTACAAACATCTTGGTGTTGTGTAATTTTTCATTGTGGTATTGATTTGTACTTTTCTAATGTCTAATGTTTGCTTTTTGAACTTTTGGATCTCTTCTTCAGAGAAATATCTGCCCAGGCCTACCATTTTTTAATGAGATTGTCTTTTGAGTTGTAAGTATTCTTTATATGTTTATGATGTTAGACCCTTATGATGTATATGCTCTGTAAATATTTTTCTCTCTTGATAGGTATGTTTTGCCACTTTCCTAATAATCTCCTTTAAACCAAAAAGTTGTTCATTATTTAAATTTTAATGAAGTATAATGAATTTTGTCTTTCATTGCTTGATCTTTTGGTTTCAAATAAAAAATGCCGTTGTTAAACGTCAGTGATGGAAATTTACCCTGTGCTTTCTTCTAAGAATTTTATACTTTTACTTCTTACATAGTAGTTGTTGAACCCATAGTAATTCATGTTTCCAAATACTGTAAAGCAGGAAACCAACTTTATTCTTCTGCATCAAGATGCTCAGTGTTTACACCACTATTTGTTAAAGACACTGCTATTTCACTACTGAGTATAAATTGCAAAGGTGTACGAATCGTCAAGTTTCCTTTGTGTTATTGGTTTCTGGTTTCATTCCATTATTCTTGGAGCAAATACTTTTTATTTATATAATCATTTTAAAATGTGGTGAAATGTGTGACCTAATTAATATACGGTCTATCCTGGGGAACGTTTACTTTACAAAATGTATATTCGGTCACTGTTGCGTGTTGCCCTCTATGCCTCTATCAGTTTAGTTAGTTGATTGTTTCTTTCAGTCTCTCTATTTTTTACTGATTTCTGTTTGGTTGCTCTGCCCATTACTGAAGGTTGATTTCAAAATCTTCACATATCATGGTAGGACAATCTCCTTTGTCAATTTTGTCAATGTTTGCTTTACATAATTTAGAGTTCTTTTTCTTAGCATGAGGCAAGAGTTCCTGTGTCAGAAACTTAATCTTCAGAGTTGAGAGAGGAAACGTTAAAGAGAAGATGCTTTGCCTTCAGGAATAGACTAATACCATCATGGTGGAAATGGTTTCCTCATAACGAGAGGAGTTCAGGCTTGGACCCCTCTTTCTCTCCCTCTCTCTCTCTCTCTCTCTCTCTCTCTATATATATATATATATATATATATATATATATATATATATTTTTTTTTTTTTTTACACACATATGTGTGTGTATAGATAGATAAATATAAATATAGATATCTCCTCTCTCTCCTAGGTAGATATAGATAGATAGATAGATATAAATATAGATATCTCCTCTTTCTCTCCTAGAGAAAAGATTAAAGAAAATCCTTTCTCTCCCTCACCCTCTTCTTTCTCTCCTAGATTCTTCCATGGGATGATCATCAAGAAGACCTTCATCAGTTGGCAACTCATTAATTTTAAACTTTTCAGCCTCAAGAACCTTGAGAAAATAAAATTCTGTTTTTTATAAATTACTCAGTCTCTTATAATCTGTTATAGCAATACAAAATAGACCAAAACGGTGTCCATATGTTTATATTCATTGTCTATTTTTGATGATTTAAAACATCTGTCACTATGTAATGATGTTTCACTGTCCATACAGTTTCCATGATATCTGTCTTCACACAATAGTTTGGGGTAGAAGATGGGGAATTAATGGGAAGATTTGTAAAGATCCTATTCTTTTCCATCTAACTCTTCTTTTTAGGCTGCTTAGTCTATTCTCAGTAAAAACTTAGAGCATTATAACTTTTAATGCAGTAGTTTAAAAAGTAGTTAAAATTATTTGATAATATAATGGGAAAAACTTTCCTGGGAAATTTTTGTGAATAATGGATTTATGCATTTATTCCCCCAACATAAAATAAAGGATGATAGGGACTGTGAGGACAAAAGAAATAAAATTTTTCCATCACTAAAACAGTGATTTTGAGCAGTATGAGGTATATGAGGGGCCAAATCGTACATAAATCTGAGGTCAGAGCATTGCAGACGGAGGGGGAGCAAGTTCAAAGAGCTTGAGGCAGCTATGAGCCCCGTTAGCTGGAGCAGAAGCAAGGTCCCTTGCCCCGGAATGTGATGAGTGAAATGGGAGGCTTAGTTAAAAAGCAAGTTGGATGGGAAGGGGGTAGATCCTACAGCAGTGTGTAAGGCATTAGCATATTGTAAGAAGTGTAGTCTCAGTGTATATGAATTACGAAGCCACTGGAGAGTCAAAGTTCTTAAAAGCTCAGAAGTGATCAGACTTTTGGTTCACTTTAAATGAGTGAGTTGATGGAGGTTCACCAACCCAGTTAGAAACAGCCTAGTCTAGAGAATGTTATGGCTCCGGGGGAAACTGACAGTGTTCTAGTCCTGCACGTTAGGAGTGGGGATGAAAGAAATGATCACAGGCTGGTGCTTTTTTTTTTTTTTTGATGATAGAAGTACAAAATCTTTTGGAACTTGATTTAAGAAAAGTATTATAATGAAAATAACCAGATTTCATCAAGAAGTTATCAGCTTTTTGGAAGAAATATAGTGAATGATTTCCTTTTCTAATTCCTACAGTAACAACATAAAAATAATAAATTAGTTATAAACTAGATATTTTTGCACAATATACTAATAACTGATTACTCAATAATAAAGGGCCTTCCAACTCACAGGTTATCTTGGGTCTGCTTTCTACTTGCTGTGATAAATAGTGAATTCATTAAAGAAAATCCTTCTCTGCATGGAGAGAGCCACTCCAGTATTGCCCTTTCACGATTCGCCACCATGGCTACCCACGTGGTTAAAGAAAACATGGGCATTTGGAAAATAAAATATTATTGCCATAGATGATTCTTCGTATTTAAAAACAGCGTGTCAGTGATTAGCATCATTTCTAGAGTTTAACAGTAGAATACTGGAATTGACTGGCATATGCTATCGACAGTCAGTTGCTAGAAATTCAGGAGTTTTGTGAGGGAGTTGGCAGCACATTGGTAGTTTGAAATCAAACACGGTGCATGGTGAGAGTATTTACACTACAGAAATTGGTAAGTGCAAAAAATCAGCTCCCCTACAGTGCCAGTTTTAAAACACTTACCTTCAAGTTCTTATTTCTAAATAGCACAGAGATTGGAAAAATAGATTTATCACATGAAACACATTATTCTAAAATACATAATTCTAAAATTCATAATAAATTCATTTTAGACTATCTTAAAATAATCATATTTAAAGTGTATAATAGTGGTATGTCATATTTTTAAGAGATATGATATTTGCTTCCATTCTACACACATACCCAGCATTTCTGAGTATGTTTTTTTAATAAAGGAAAAATAAATACAAAATGTAAATACTTAGTGACATCAGGACAAATGTTAGCTAAACAAAATTTTTAAATGCAATATTTTTTCCTTCAAAATATTTTTCAAGGCAGTATACAATGATCAAATGCTTCAAAACTTGTCTTATATGTGGATAACTGATGATCTTTTAAAAACCTGTCTCAAAATTCCTTAAAAAGAGGATTCTAGCAACTGAAACTGCAGACATGAAAGAAGGGTTACATAGAACAATTATTTCGACAATAACCATCCTTGTCCCCTGCTTGTTCTTGATACAACATTTCTTTTCAAGACATGTATCCTGTCTCTCTTGTTTGGTAGTAAATTGTGTTTGTTCCATTAAATTTACAAGATTTTCACCACATAAAGTAGTCTCTGGAAGAATCATTTTTATCTGTCCATCAGTATTTGCTGCCTTATCCCCTAGAATGCCTCCACTCACACCTTCACCACACCGGGGCTGCGGAGAGCATAAGAGTGACTCATCCATTAGTTCTTTCAAGGAAGAAATTTAAAATATAAATAGTATAGGGTTTTTAAAGCATTTTGGAAAAACTCCGTTTTGAATGCTTCTAAGTGTCTAGCCTGACAAATAACAGTGCATGTAAGCCATCTGTTGATATGATTTTATTAGTTTGTAGGCAACTTTACAGTTAAATGTAAAGTGAACTCAGAAAGACCCAACTCCTACAAAATATAAGGCCTTGGTTTCCGTTGAGCATTTCATACATCCTCCATCTCCCAGCATCCTGCTTCCAGATGGTATGGAAAACTGCCTGATCTTGACCTGAGACTCACACTTGTAGATAAGGGTCTCCATGACATCAGAGTCAGATGCAGTTCAAAGCCCAGCATTACTTCCCTTGTGCTGTGAAGACACGGGAGTTACATGAATTCCCCACCTAGAAAAATCCAAATAAAAATGGGACATACCCCTGGGATTTTTAGGGGGGGTTGGTATTAAAAAAATCACACATATGCACTCCGTGCACAATGTATTCTCTATCACTGTTATTCTCGTTAATGTTGTTAAGACATTAGAAAAATTTGCTAAGAGAACAACTATTATCCAGTTACTCAGCTCACACTGCTCTTTCTTTTGCCAGGATTCCTATAACTAATATTACCCTTCCTTCCACAGCGGCATTGTCACCCACTCACATTCTCTTCCAAATTCCTGAATGTTTACTTCCTTGAAGGCAAATTTGATTCTTATGGTTCCATTTTTATGTCTCTTGGCAGAAAACACACAGCCTCACATTGTAGTTGTTTGTTGGTCATGAAAAATGTGAGTAGAAACAGGATCTCTAGACTCCAGAAGATGCTCAATTTTAGTTCTTCTGGATAA